>NC_053491.1:229614882-229912382 GCF_905171775.1 Rana temporaria | reverse complement strand
TTCTCTCATTCAGCAGAGCGGCCAGCACAGCTATGCGTGTCTGTGTGAAATCAGCTGTGCGCTGCTCGGGAGGGGAGGGGAGTGGTCGGGGCTGGATCGGCACTACATCAGCACTGAAGGGGGGGAAAAGCAGTGACCGCAGTTGGACTTGGCGGCCCCTGCCTGCGATCCGGGGACGATCTCCCTATCCTAACCTGGGGGGGATTTTACTATACCTGTCCCCCCCGCATTATTTCCTGGGGGGGATGGGTCCCCCCCATCCCCCCCGGTTCCTACGCCCATGGCCCTAACCTCTTCACCATTGCAGTAATGGGTGAGGATCATATGCTGTACCATACCTGGAAATACTAGGAATTTCTGGGAGCTCCAAAGGATGAACACAGTGATGGGAATGCAAAGCAGGAGTATTAGATTTTCCTGCCTTATTGCATACAGATTAAAACTCTTAAGGTTTGACCTCATATTATATGGTTTTGGTAAATCTGAAGACAAAAATCAGCAGAAAATCTAATAGTGTGTATGGGGTCTGAAGTAAAATTTTGTCCGATGAACGATCTTCCGATTTTCTGATCGTTAGTATGCTGCTTTTGACAGCCGATTACGAATTTTTGTCAGACAAAAACTGGATGTGAAGGCTTGAAAATTTTTGTCTGATGTGACCACAACGTCCAATTTTCTTTTCATTAGTATGGTTTTCTGACAAAAAAAAATAAAAAATCTGAAGAGCAAGACTAGGCATGCTCAGAAATGAAAGAATACATACAAAACAATTCAACACATTACGTCACTTCTGGCATTGAATTCTGTCGTCGGAAAATTTTCTGATGGTAAGTACCCTCTTCACTTTTGAATTGAGACTAGCATCCAACAAAAAACTGATGAAAATGTGTCCAATAATCTGACCATGTGTACAAGGTTTTAAAGTATAACTAAAGGCAAACGTTACTAAACCGATTGGGGAGATTCATCCCCTGTGGTTGTCCTGTTTGCCATTATCACCAAGTGTGAAAGTAAAAGAAAATCCCATATTTTGGGTTGTCACTAAAACAGAAGTAGAGGGGAAATATTCAAATAGGGTCTCTACTTCTGTTGACTTTGGTAACAACTGGGGATTTCCTGATTTTGGAGGGATTTCTCTCTTACTTATTGCTTTGACTATGGGACAAGACATGAAGGGAAAGCTCCACAAAGGGAGATAAATGGCATAAAAAAAAGAAAACCTTTACTACTACTACTTTAACTGCTTTTCGTGTTAGTATTAGCCAATGGGCGTATGCTGTCATCAGGATGTCAACCACAAGCATTGGCAGCTGTTGTATCTCACGCTTGTTTGCGCAATTCTTTTTCTACCTAGTAAAAATCATGATTTTGTTTTCAAGTGAAAAGTGTTTGTAATCTATGGTTTATATGTTTTATTTAACGATATAATTAAGAGGTAATTGATAATAAAAAATGTTAATATACTGACAATCCTCATGCTGCAGGTGTGATATAGCATACCAGATGCTTCAAATTCTCTAGGATGAAAGCTAAGCTGTTTTCTTGAGTATAAAGTGAATTTGGGGCAAAGGCTGAAATGTACTGAACACTGGCTTGCCAGAAGTGCCCAAGATAAAGATATTCAAGGATCCTTGGAGGTTAATAACTGTAACACGAAAACAGTAAGATGTTTTTAAGATAATGCCTTGGTCAGGTCATACTACCAAAGTCATTTGCTGTAGGTTAATGAAATTGCTAAGCTAGGTCATTGAGAGAACCAAGGCTATAGCTGTGTTTGTCTGAAATTGGAGGAAATGCTGACTTCCCAACAAGCTAATATTGCTTAAAATCTCTTACGAATGACGTGTAAATGAATCAGCCATTATATGCAGGACCCACCAAGACTAGAGACCTGGGACCAGAAAAGCTTTTCCTTTGGTTGCTTATACTGTCCTGTTTGCAATGTACAAGTTAGCTATAGCATTGAACGGCTCAATTTTTCAGATCTGGCAATAAACATATATGGAGCTGTATAGTTATGACTTGGCTCAGGATGAGCAGACAGATCTACTTTATGTGTTTGATTAGCAAAACAGCAAGCAAAAAATATTGCCAATAAGGATTGCTAAGCCTCATTTATTTTAAACACAGCCCTACAAAAAGAAGCTGGTCACAAAGTAGCGAGGAATGTTTAAGAGGCTATCCTGGCCCCCCTTGGCAGATTTCCTGTGATACAAAATGAATATATTATAAACACATAATGAATCAGATGACAAACACATATAGCAACCAGTGTGAATACAAAACACCAAGAATATATAAAATACAATTTATGATTTTTGCAACTTTTTTATTTTAACGTTGCATCGATTAGTGCTTTGTTTTCTTGAATTTTAAAAGTATTGTGACAAGATAAATGTACAACTAGAACATTTTCTGCTCTTTCTTTTTTAGCTAGTAATTTTATCAGAAAATAACTGCCAGTATGATGCCTGGAATAGTTTGCTAAAATAAAATGAAAGCGAGATAATCGTAGAATGAACTGGTTGCATTTAATTTGCTCTAAGAGCACTTCCCTCCCACTCAAATGCTATTGGCTGCCTTGAAGGTGACCCACTTGTCTCCATGGACTGCAGTGTTTTCGTTAGGCTTTTCATTTTTTGTTATTTTCTGTTAACCAATCTAGCAGGACATGAGCCTAGTGATTGAAGGGCATAGAGGGCTGTGAAATCAGTGAAAAAATAGTTTTACTAAGAGTGGAACATGTGACACATCTCTGGAATCTTAGGCCTCGTACACACAATAGGTTAACCAGAGGACAATGGTCTGATGGACCGTTTTCATCGGTCAAAATGGATCGTGTGTGGGCCCCATAGGTTATTTATCCATTGGTTAAAAAAAGCCAACTTGCTTTAAATTTTACCGATGGATTCCTAACCGATAGGTCAAAACCGATCGTTAGTAGGCACAACCATCGGTTAAAAATCCACGCATGCTCAGAATCAAGTCGACGCATTGAACTTCGTTTTTTTTCAGCACATCGTCGTGTTTTACGTCACCGCATTCTGACGCGATCGTTTTTTAACCAATGGTGTGTAAGCGCGACGGACCATCAGTCAGCTTCATCGGTTAACCTATGACAAAGGTCCTTCAGACCGTTCTCATCGGATGGACTGATCGTGTGTACAAGGCTTAATAGTGCCTTCTCCAAGAGAAAAGTAAAAAAAAAAGAATGGAGATGCAGCCACCATATTTAAAGATTGATAAGCTACCATGTATTACATTTTTGTTTTTGTGTCTAATACTGCTTAAAAGGGAAGTGCATTCTAAAACTAAAATCCCTGTATGTACAGACATGCACATTCTAACACTATCCTATCTAGCCCTTTAAAGAAAAAAATAATATACATACCTTTTCTGAAGCCGATCTGACTCGATCTCCAGCAGCGGAAGCTCTGCAGAGGACACAGCCGACAACGGCTGTGAAATTAATTGGAAGTGATGTCACCCATAGACTTAGACTAGAACTAAATGATGGTGTGCTTCCCTATGCACTAAAGGGCCACTTAACTAAAACTTAACCTTTTTTGTAAATCCTAAAAATTATGTAAATGACTATATCATGTATACCTATAGGATGGGGTCAATGCCAATATATATAAAAGCAACCTAGACTTACTATGGGGCTTCCGTTGTCAGACATGTCTTCTGCACTCGCCTCCACAGAGAAGCTGCGGCTGACAGCTTAGCGTGGGATCGGGTTGGATTGCCTGCAGAAAGGGTATGTACAGTGCCTTGCAAAAGTATTCACCCCCCTTGGCTTTTTACCTATTTTGTTACATTACAGTCTTTAGTTCAATGTTTTTTTAATCTGAATTACATGTGATGGATCAGAACACAATAGTCTAAGTTGGTGAAGTAAAATTAGAAAAATATATACATAAAACTATTTTTCAGAAATAAAAAGCTGATAATTGGCATGTGCGTATGTATTCACCACCTTTGTTATAAAGCCCATAAACAGCTCTGGTGCAACCAATTACCTTCAGAAGTCACATGATTAATGAAATGGTGTCCACCCTTTTGAAAGGCCCCAGAGGCTGCAACACCTAAGCAAGAGGCACCACTGGCCTAACACTGCAATGAAGACCAAGGAACTCTCCAAACAAGTAAGGGACAATGTTGTTGAGAAGTACAAGTCAGGCCCCGTACACACGACCAAACATGTATGCTGAAACTGGTCCGCGGGCCAGTTTCAGCATACATGTTCGGTCGTGTGTAGGCGCGAGCGGGCCGAATTCCAGCAAACATTTGCCTTTTCCCAGCAGACAAATATTCCTGGACGTGTTTTAAAACCGTCCGCTGGAATCCTGCCCGCTCGGACATGTACGGTCGTCAGTACAGACCTACCGTACATGTCCGAGCGCCCCGACGTCCCTCGCATGCGTCGAATGACTTTGACGCATGCGTGGAAGCCTTTAAATGCCAGGCCCGCCCACGTCGCCGCGTCATTGTCGCGGCGACGACGCAGACACGCCCCGCGTAGTGTTTACGCGCGGATTTCTGTACGATGGTTAGTACAACCATCGTACAGAAGCCCTCTGGCAGGCATGTACGGTGAAAACGGTCCGACGGACCGCTTTCATCGTACATGTTTGCTCGTGTGTACCGGGCCTCAGAGTTAGGTTATAAAAAAAAAATATCCAAATCTTTGATGATCCCTAGGAGCACCATTAAATCTATCATAACCAAATGGAAAGAACATGGCACAACAGCAAACCTGCCAAGAGACTGCCGCACACGAAAACAAAAGGCAAAAGAGGGCATTAATCAGAGAGGCAGCACAGAGACCTAAGGTAGCCCTGGAGGAGCTGCAGAGTTCCACAGCAGAAACTGGAGTATCTGTATATAGGACAACAATAAGCCGTACGCTCCATAGAGTTGGGCTTTATGGCAAAGTGCCCAGAAGAAAGCCATTACTTTTAGCAAAAAAACAAATTGGCACATTTTGAGTTTGTGAAAAGGCATGTGGGAGACTCCCAAAATGTATGGAGGAAGGTGCTCTGGTCTGATGAGACAAAAATTTAACTTTTTGGCCATCAAAGAAAATGCTATGTCTAGCACAAACCCAACACATCACTCAAAGAACACCATCCCCACAGTAAAACATGGTGGTGGCAGCATCATGCTGTGGGGATATTTTTCAGCAGTCGGGACTGGGAAACTGGTCAGGGTTGAGGGAAAGATGTATGGTGCTAAATACAAGGATATTCTTGAGCAAAACCTGTACCACTCTGTGTGTGATTTACAGAGAATGGTCAGAAAAAGAGAACATATCCAGTGAGCAGCAGTTGTGTGGACAAAAATGCCTTGTTGATGTCAGAGGTCAGAGGAGAATGGGCAGACTGGTTAGTGATGATAGAAAGGTAACAGTAACTCAAATAACCACTCATTACAACCAAGGTATGCAGAATACCATCTCTGAATGCACAACTATGATCGAACCTACTACAGTAGCAGAAGACCACACCGGGTGCCACTCCTGTCAGCTAAGAACAGAAAACTGAGGCTACAATTCGCACAGGCTCACCAAAATTGAATAATAGAAGATTGGAAAAACGTTGCCTCGTCTGATGAGTCTCGATTTCAGCTGCAACATTTAGATGGTAGGGTCAGAATTTGGTGCAATGAAAGCATGAATCCATCCTGCCCATTATCAACGGTTCAGGCTGGTAGTAGTGGTATAATGGTGTGAGGGATATTTTCTTGGTACACTTTGGATGCCTTAGTACCAATTGAGTATCATTTAAATTAGGGTTGTCCAGATACCGATACCAGTATTGGTATCGGGACCGATACCGAGTATTTGCGGGAGTACTCGTACTCGTGCAAATACCCCCGATACCTAAATAGAATACTTTCCCCCCCCTTTCCCCCCCCGCCGCTGCCGCCGCATCGCGCCGCCGCATCGAGGGACATGGCTAGAGGGACATTGCTGCATATGTGAGGGACATGGCTAGAGGGACATTGCTGCATATGTGAGGGACATGGCTGCATATGTGAGGGACATGGCTAGAGGGACATGGCTGCATATGTGAGGGACATGGCTAGAGGGACATTGCTGCATATGTGAGGGACATGGCTAGAGGGACATTGCTGCATATGTGAGGGACATGGCTAGAGGGACATGGCTAGAGGGACATGGCTGCATATGTGAGGGACATGGCTAGAGGGACATGGCTGCATATGTGAGGGACATGGCTGCATATGTGAAGGACATGGCTAGAGGGACATGGCTGCATATGTGGGGGACATGGCTGCATATGGGGGGGACATGGCTGCATTTGGGGACACATTTAAAAAAAGTATCGGTATTCGGTATCGGCGACTACTTGAAAAAAAGTATCGGTACTTGTACTCGGTCCTAAAAAAGTGGTATCGGGACAACCCTAATTTAAATGCCACGGCCTACATGAGTATTGTTGCTGACCATGTCCATCCCTTTATGACAACAGTGTACCCATCTTCGGATGGCTACTTACGGCAGGATAATGCACCATGTCACAAAGCTCAAATCATCTCAAACTGGTTTCTTGAATGAGATCACTGTACTCCAATGGCCTCCACAGTCACCAGATCTCAATCCAATAGAGCACCTTTGGAATGTGGTGGAACGGCAGATCCACATCACGTTATACAGTAAGTTAGACAGTAAGCAAACATTTAATCACTTACCATATCAGAATCATCACTTTTTCTTCATGCCAGTGAATATTTTGAAAAAAAATCTTTTAAATTATAATGTGGACTCCAGCATTATGTTGGAAGGATTACATTTAAGGATCTAAAGGGAACTTGAAGAATAAATAAAGTACATGAACGACTTCACATTGCAAATGTCTGATTATCAGTTCCCAACTTTATGGGATTTGAGTTTGCTCTGCTTCTTCTGCCCCTAACTTTCAGTATTGACCCATCACAATGGTGAGCAGTCTCATTGGCCAATGAAGCTAGGGGGTGGGGACATTCTCTCCACACAGGAAGGTAAATCAATTTGAGCATACCAGAGCACCCATAGTTTATTATATATAGTGGTGAGTTAGACAAAAGACCTCAAGTGCAGGTACCTGTACCTGCCTGCTATGTACTGTATTTACAGTAATGGATTGGGTACTTTTAGGCCCCTTGCACACTTGAGTTATCTAAATGCTCTGCCTTCAAGGATGAATGCCTGGAACATAAAAGACCTGCATTCTGGGGGTTTGTCCTTGAACGTATAAGGCCCTAAAGGTACAGCATTCAGCCGCTTCCAGTGGTAGCCTGTCATAGACTTTGACTGGCTGCAGGTGGCAAAGTTGGACGTCGCACCTGGTTCTCCTGGGGGCACTAAAATGTGGGGAGGGATGCATGGCAGTTAAATAGTCCAGTGTGCAAGGGGTCTTATATCAACTTCAAGTTTGCTTTAAACAGGCTAATTACTTTGATTGTAAATGGACAGTTGTAGATAAGAAAAGAATAGTTGTATTTGGGTTCAAAAGAAGTGCATGATTTAAATTGAAAAGAAAATGTGGACCATTAAAATTTTTAGTTTACAATTTTTTTTTTTAAACCTTTGTATGGGTTTTGCTTATGAATACCATTATATTTAGTGTGTATAAACAGTGGGCCAGATCCACATACATTTCGATCGGCACAGCGTATCAGAGATACACTACGTCGCCGTACCTTACCTGGCTTATATTCGAATCTTCAGCAAGTTTGCGCCGTAAGTTGCGGCGGCGTAGTGTATTTCTGGCGGCGGATTTCAAATTTGGCGGGTTTCATTTAAATGAAGCGCGTCCCCGCGCCGAATGAACCGCGCATGCGTCGTCCAGAAATTTCCCGCCCTGCTTTGCGCGAAATGACGTCGCAATGACGTCATTTTTTGAACTTAGACGTGAGTTACGTCCATCCCTATTCACGGACGACTTACGCAAAAAAAAAATCCAAATTTCGACGCAGGAACGACGGCCATACTTAACATGGCAAGTCTATCTATACGCCGCAAAATACCAGCTTTAACTATACGCCGGAAAAAGCCGACTACAGACGACATTAGAAAATGCGACGGCCACGCGTACGTTCGTGGATCGTCGTAATTCGCTAATTTGCATACCCGACGCGGAAAACTACGCGAACTCCACCCAGCGGGCGCCGAAGTATTGCATCTAAGATCTGAAGGCGTACGAAGCCGTACGCCTGTCGGATCTTACCCAAATGCCGTCGTATCTTGGTTTGAGGATTCAAACTAAAGATACGACGCAGGAAATTTGAAAGTACGCCGGCGTATCAGTAGATACGCCGGCGTACTTCGTCTGTGGATCTGGCCCAGTATATTTAATATTGTATAAGGCAACAGCTACATTTCTTACTCTTGAATGAATAGCATTTTCTACTCCCCGTTGGAAAGATTCCGTCTCTCTTTGTCTTGGTGACCATTGTCACCTGCACAAAATGTGATTGAAAGTCCAAGATTTTTTTGTAAAATGAGGTGAGGGTTAATCTTTGAATGAATGAATGAATGAAAAACTTATATAGCGCGGCACATGCGAACTAAATCGCCTCTGGGCGCTTGTTGTTCCTGTCTCTTGACATCAAAAGAGCAGAGTTTTAATCTGTGTTCTGAAGGTCAGGTGGTTTTCCTCCAACCGAATGCTGGTTGGTAAAGCGTTCCATAGTCTGGGACCTTGGAAAGCAAACCTTCTTTCTCCTTTGGACTTGTATCTGGCTTTGGGTACCTTGACCAGATTTTGGTCGGTGGAATTTAAGAACGCAATTGGAATTGTGGGGTTCTATCTTGTCGCAAAGATATTGCGGAGCCTTCCTATGGATGCACTTATGGGTCAGACAGAGTACTTTAAAAGCAATTCTGTCCTTTACTGGCAACCAGTGAAGGGTTCTCAACGAAGGTGAGATTGATTCCCATGTTTTTTTCCCAGTCACAAGTCTGGCGGCCGTATTCTGAACGACTTGCAGACGAGAGATTTGGTACTTTGGGAGTCCGAGATAAAGGGCATTTGCATAGTCCAGTCTGGAGTTCACAATTGTTCCTACCACGACTGCTACGTCTTCTTTGGGGATAAATGGAATAAGTCTGCGTAGTAGGCACAACAGATGGTGAGATCCGCTGACTACTGACCATATTTGTGCATCCATTGTCATGTAGGTGTCGAAGATGACCCCAAGACTTTTGACTTTGGAGCTAGGGGTGATGATTTGGCCCAGAATGGGCGGAGGTGTCCAGGTTGTTGCCAGTTGACTCTTACGACTGGCGTGAAACATGAGAAGTTCTGTTTTGGAACTGTTGAGTTTAAGATAACTCTTACTCATCCAGTTTTCTATCAAAGAGAGACATTTCTCTAAACCAGTGTTTCTCAATTCCAGTCCTCAGGCCCCCCCAACAGGTCAGGTTTTCAGGATTTCCATTATTTTGCACAGGTGATTTGATCAGTTTCACTGCCTTAGTAATCACCACAGCCTTTTCATCTGAGGGAAATCCTGAAAACCTGACCTGTTGGGGGGGCCCGAGGACTGGAATTGAGAAACACTGCTCTAAACTGAGATGATGATCCTTTTTGTTGCAGATGCGAAAATACAGTTGCATGCCGTCTGCATATGAGTGATAGAGTAGTTCTTGGCTACTGATGATTTCAAATAGAGGGCAAAGATAGATGTTGAAAAGCACCGGTGACAGGGGGGATCCTTGGGGGACTCCACACGATACCGTGCGTTTTTCAGACGTGAAAGGTCCCAGTTTCACTGTTTGTGATCGGTTTTCCAGAAAGGAGGAAAACCATGGTAAATCACCTTCTGCGACTCTGGCTACCTCAGCCAGCTGCGTCAGTAACAGTTCTTGGTCTACCGTGTCAAAGGCTGCGCTTAAGTCCAGCAGAACCAGGAGACAAGATTCTCCTTCGTCTGCGGCCTCATTAGCGTCGTCCCATATTTTGAGTAATGCTGTTTCCGTCCCGTGTCCGGGATGGAAACCTGATTGAAATGGATCAAGTAGATTATGGGTATCTAGATGCTGTTGCAGCTGTTGTACCACTACTTTCTCCATTATCTTGGAGAGAACGTTTAGGCCTGTTATGGGACCGCAGTGAGTTGGATCCCTGGGGTCCAGGGTAGGTTTTTTCAAGATGGGCTGGATTGTGCCCTCTTTCAGCAGGGAGGGCACTATGCCTTCCTTAAATTACTGGTTTATAAGCTGCGTGATAGGTGGTGCCAGGATGTCGGCACATTCCTTCAGCAGTTTAGTGGGGATGATATCATTGGGCGCTGTGCTGTTTCGCAAAGTACCGATGATATTTTTTGTGGCATCGATGGAGATGGGTTGCAGAGTGAACTCTGTTGATTGTAGAAAGTTTCTCTGGGTGTTATGTGGTTGATTGAGGGGGGGTTGAGGGGGGTATTGTTTTGCCGAATGCTTTTCCGGATTCTCTCAATTTTGTTGATGAAGAAATCCGATAATTCATTGCATGAATGGATTCATGGTCTGGGTGACCATCTTGAAGAGTTCGCGGGGGCGGTTTAGGGCGCTGTTGATAGCCATAGAAAAATGATGTTTCTTGGCTTTGAAGATTTCTTTATGGTATTTTCTTGTTATTGCCTTGTAGATGATGAGGTTTTCCTCTGAAGCGCTTCTTTTCCAGGCGGCTTCTGCCCTTCTGTGCTCTTGCTTCAGTAGCGACAGCTGGTTGTTGAACCAGCCGGACTTTTTTTTCTGGGTGCAGGCTTTGCGTTTCGGTGCTACTAAGTCGGCTGACTGTAATAGGGCTGCATTTATGGCATCCAGTGTATCCGAGGCTGTTTGATGTGGATGGATTGTTTTTATTTTATTTCCCAAGGTAGATTTGAAGAGTTCCGAATGGAGCTTCTTCTGAGATCTAGTCCAGTGTATTGTCACCGGCTTGGGTGTTTTTATCAATGGGGGAATTTTGGAAATTATGAATTTAATTGCATAGTGATCTGTCCATGGCAATGGTTCATTTTCCAAAACGCTTATTTTCAGATTTTGTCTGAAAATTAGGTCGAGTGTGTGACCTGAAGCATGTGTGGGCCCGCATATAAGTTGCTGTAGCCCTAATCCTTCCAGGTGATCAATACAGGCGTCGGCAACGGGATCCTGTGAGGAGTTGGCCCAGAGATTGAAGTCCCCGAGCAGCAAAAGGTGTTTGCTGTTAAGGGTATAAGTGGAGATAAACTCAGTCAATGATGGTAGAAGCTGTGATGATTTTGGCCCGGGTGGCCTATAGCAGAGAAGAATGTGGACAGTCTCCTGGGGGTTTGTTTGCAGTTGAAGAGTAAGGGTTTCCATGAATGGAAGAGGATTTTGAAGGACTGGCTTAGTGATTGCAAGGTGAATCTTGTGGATCACCGCCAGGCCTCCTCCTCTTTGCCCTATTCTGTTTTCCGTTATAATACGATAGTTTTCTGGCACCAGTTCTCCGAGAATGGTGTTGCAGTCGTCTGAGAGCCAGCTTTCTGTAATACAGAGGCAGTCTAAGTCGTATTGTAGTATGAAATCATGGATTTCTAATCTGTGTTTTACTGCCGATCTTGTGTTGATCAAAGCACATGATATGTGCTTAAACTGGGGTGAATGGCTGAAATTTTTGATAGTCGATCATCGATCGATACTCTCAAAAGTTGCTCTATTTTTAAGGCCTTTTTGGTGACGGCTGGTAAGAAATGTGGCGAATCGTCTCAGACCCCAAATAGTTCCTGCAGAGTATCGCCGATTAGCCATAGTCGCCAGTCACCGGGGGGGGGGGGGTGAAAGTGTTTAAATGGCGATGGAGGGAAGATTCACTGAATCCTCTCTCTCGGCTTGGTCCAGGGATAGGGATACTTGTTCTGTGACAACTGTATAAGAGAGGACTTCCCCTCCTTATAGAGAAATTTCCTCTCATTTCCTGCTGTGTCTGCAGGACAGATGGGAGATCATTCAAAAGGACACAGATAGTATATAAAAAAACTGACGGGGCTTTAAAAATGTCTTATTCTGTCTGCAACTTAAAAAAATGTCCTACTTGTGCAAAAAAAATAAAAAATCTCACCTGTCAGTCAAGAAATGTCCAACAGATGGTACAACACCTTTTAGTTAAACAGGTGTGAAATTGAATGTTGTAGTGAAATTGACGAGCCATGTTCCACCTGGCAGGCACTGTTAGCCAAACAGATTTTTTAATGTTTTTTGGACTTACTGTATATACTACTATACTTTCCTTCGCTGATCATAGCCAGTTTTTATTAAACTCTGTAGAAATTCTATATAATCTTAGGTCAGAAGAAATGGCATCTAGATCTGTTAATATATAAAAAAATTGTAGCAGCATTTCTGAGTTTCTATCATTTTTTTATTCCTCTTTGGTTCAAAAATGACATTGTTTCTGAGCAGGCTCATGCCTGGTACACACGATCAGAAAATCGGACAAAAAATACTGCCTTTTGAAGCGATCGTACGATAATCTGATCGTCAGTACAGAGCTTTCGAGAGCCAATCAGGACAGTTCATCCGATATTATCCGATCGGACAGACGTGAACATTTTTCTCGTACGATACCAGATCGTTCGATTTTCGTTTTATCAGTACAGTTGACGTCCGAAAATACAATACAAATACACTACAACACATGACATATCTTCTTGTTTTTTATTCTGTTGTATGAGAATTTTCGATACTTTAGTAATCTCTTCAGGTTTGATATACGACTAGCATGCAAAAAAAAAAAAAACGGACGATCTGTCGTCCAATTTTCAGATAGTGTGTACGGGGCATTAGACTTGTGTCCTAGCAGATGTTAGAAAGATTGGTGTGTCAGAGATTTTCTTTGGTCCCTTGAGAGCTTCTGAGGTCTACTGAGCCTTGTGCAGCCCTGTTTTAACAATCCAGTAAAATAAATCATCAGTCAGTCAATAACATGTTGCATTCACTGTCCTACTGTGCTTGGTAAAATTAGGTCAGGTACTTAAGTGCAGACTGCAGTAATTTATATGGCAGGGTAGCTACTTTTACTCAATCTAGCACTGTTTGACTGTGCATACGTTATTGAAGCCACATTCAGTCTTCTGGTGTCTGTATGACCAATTGACAACTGCTCTTGTTGCCCATAGCAACTTTACTGAACAGACAGGAATAAAAGGTGAATCTTGTTTAAACAGGCATAAGAATATTCCCTCTTTCAGACACTATAATTATTAAGGCTTACTCTCATACAATGCTAAATATAACATATATCAGCATACTATACAGGAAAGATAAGGGTATTCTAAATATTTTATCTGTTGGCGCAACTGTACAAGCTTCAGAATAGTTAATATTTTTGTGTCATAAATTTCTCTAAAATTTACTTTTGCCTATTTTGTTTTGTGGATTGCGCATTTCTCCGCATTCAATTTGCATAGCAGGAGAATGTGACTGGCTCTCTATGGAGCCGGTTCACATATCTCCTCAGCGGGTCCGGTGCGGTGTGCCGAAAAAACACGTGCCTTTTTTGGGGCTTTTCAGGTTCGATTACAGCCCAAATTCGGGCTGGAATCAGACCTGAACCGGTGAACCAGCACGCACCGGACCCCTGCTGTATGCCGCATGCAGCGGTGGTGTGAACCCGGCCTAATGATAAAGACTAAACTAATTTAGTTTTGTTTATTTCGTTTCAGAATTTAGTTTAGTTTCATTTTGTTTATAAATTTTCTTGAAAAGTGATCAACTGCTTCAAATTCTTTGTGAGGAATAGCTGGCTGTTAGGGAGCATGCCGGGAATCCAGCTGCCCCACTGAGAGCTGAAATTTAAACAAAAGAATGCCGTAATGGAAACATTTTGAGAAAAAACTGCATGGGCTCCCCCCCAATCCCGCCCTTGGGACGCAACGTTCGGTAGGGAAGTACGTGACGTCACCCGCTGCCATCTATCGGACCATGCTGTGTGCGTTTTTGTTTGCATTTGATTCCTAGCACTGGATATAGTGCTTTTTATGTAAGTGTATTTTCACTATTAAATGTTATATTGGTTATTGCGGAGAAACACTATGTTTTGTTTTTCTTACATCGGATTCCATGGCTGCTATCCATGTTGATATTACTTGAGATCTGCCATCCATGCTGATATTACCTGAGATGTATTCCTTTCCTGCTTGGATTATGCTGTTACATGCCTGGGATTGACCCTTATGGGAAAGCGATTTTTTATTATCAGTGAGGTGAGCGGCCATTGTTACTATTGGTGGAGGTCTCCTGCTAACCCACGCTATATCACCTGCATGCCTCATATTGTCAGTCACTTATAAGAGAATCACCTGGATGATCTTTATTTGGACTTTTCCTCTAGCGCTGCACTATCTACTTTACATTGACTCTTAAGGAATTTATAAATTGAATCCTAGTGCATAGCTGCTGATTCTGTTTTACCTGTATATTGCGCTGATTTTTTTACTATTTCATCCCCCCCAATCCATACCAGGCCCTTCAGGTCTGGCATGGATTTTAAGGGGAACCCCATGCCAAAAAAAAAGGTGTTCCCTGCCAAAATATAAACCAGACCCTTATCCGAACATGCAGCCCAACAGGCCAGGAAAGGGAGGGGGGACGAGAAAGCCCCCCCCCCCCCAGCTCCTGAACCATACCAAGCCACATGCCCTCAAATGGGGGGTGCTTTGGTGCAGGGGGGTGCTCTTGCCTCCCCACCCCAAAGCACCTTGTCCCCATGTTAATGGGGACAGGGGTCTCTTCCACACAACCCTGGGGGCTCCCAGATCCTGCTCCCCATGTGAATGAGAATTGGGTACTACTCATTTACGAAAATAGTGTAAAATGTGAGTAAAGACACAACACAAGTTTTTGACAAGTCCTTTATTTAGATTTATCATCAATCAGGACACCGGCCCCACCGCCGGTCCAGTGAAAAAAAAAAACGCATCTTTAATGCGTAGGTATGCGCACCCGTTTTCCATAAGATTCTCTACATTCTAAATTCTTTACATTATTCAAAGTAAGTAATACCTTGGAGTAGGCCCTCTGTGTTGCGTAGAGTTCTTCTTTACATTTATTTTCATGTTTATTTATTTATATTTATTAATATCTTTATCCTGTCCTTTCCTTTTTAAGGAACCCCCTTCCCCTCTTTACCCCCTTTTCTTTTTTCCTTTTTTCTTAAATTTTCCTCATATTCCTATTTTTACATTTTGATTGATTTTCTCATATATTTCTTTTATTCTTTTTTCTGTTTACCGAAGTTCCGTAGTGGTGCGCTTGCTCTCTAGGATTGCCCTCTTCTATAGTACTTAGTTAGTATGTGAATGGCTGTGTAACTAACCGCTGACGTCCACGTAAATAAGCAGTGTTTCCAATTGTTGGGTGAGCACCGGCGCTACTTAAAGACACGTAATGGACGTCTGCGCATGCTCTGAAGAAGCTTGATAACGAGTGAAACTCGTAAGCATTACGCCATCAAGCTGCTTGCTGTGAGGGCATTGACAGCCTATCCACCAGACAAGCCCTCCCCATATTACCTGACTCCTTCCCTGGACCCCTTTACATTACATAGCACTACACCTCTGGACCCTTTTACATTACACAGTACCCTGCACTTCTGGGCCACTTTACATTACACAGCACCCTGCACCTCTGGGCCTCTTTACATTACACAGCACCTTGCACCTCTGGACCCCTTTATATTACACAGCCCCCACAGTTTGTTACACAGACACCCCCTAACAGTTCTGGACCCCCTGCATGTTACACAGACCTCCTCCCTACAATACAGACCCCCTCCCTACAGTGCAGACCCCCTCCCTACACTACAGACCCCCTCCCTACAGTACAGACCCCCCTACATTACAGACCCCCTCTACAATACAGACCCCTTCTACAATACAGACCCCCTCTACAATACAGACCCCCCCTACATTACAGACCCCCTACAATACAGACCGCCCTACAATACAGAACCCCCCTACAATACAGAACCCCCCTACATTACAGACCCCCCTACAATACAGACCTCCCTACATTACAGACCCCCCTACAATACAGACCCCACTACAATACAGACCCCCCTACAATACAGAACCTCCCCTACATTACAGGGGATCGTTGCGGGTCCCGGCCCCCTGATGTGCCGATGGGTGTTACTCGAGTGCGGCTCTGACTCGCAGCTGAGAGTGCACTGGCGGAGACTTGACATACGGCCCGGCGGCCAGCGGGCCACCGTGGCCCACCGGGCATATGCCTGGTATGCCCTATGGCCAGTCCGGGCCTATTTGTGTGGATAGCTAGCATCAGAACTCTTCAAGTTGCCTGATCAGGGGTCTCATGCATGAACTCTTCAACATTGTTACTACCAGCTGGTTCATTTAATGAAGACCTAATCATCTTTATTCAATTCGTTGTCCTACGGGATTGTTGTGAGAGTACCATTCCTGCAGGAGTCTTGTCTGTCTTACTTTAATTATATATTTTTTTGTATTTTGTGGAAATGTAATAAATAACTTTCGTTTTTCAAATGCCGCAGTTCCTTTCTGTAAAGTGGGGGAGCCTCCAGGCCATTCTTGTTAACTCTGTCATGAGCCTGTGTATGAAAAGCTGGTTCTTCCAGGATCTCTACACCTACAATTCAAAGATCAGTTGGTCCCACTGGTGTGCCTAGCATCTCCTGAAAGAGGCCACATGAAGATGATGATCACTGTGGAACACGTACAAAGATGAAAGTTTCTGTTGCTATACTGGACATTTACACAAACAGGAGTGAGAAAGTCAGAAACAGAGGCTTGTATTCAAGGCCAGAGAAGCCCTCTAGAGATGAGAACACCTGAATCCTTCAGGCAGACTTTATAAAATTAATACCAGCCGCCATGCATTCTTTGGTAGGACTTTTCTTTTTTTAAACATTAGAAAGGTTGACAGGTGACGACAAATAACATCTCTCTTGGTAGATCTGCCATTTAGCATCAGCTGTGCTGTGTGGTCAACTGTGCAACAATATTGTAACGGTATCCTGTAGTTTGTACTCTTGGAAAATGTATCATTTCCTCTCATCTCTCTTCCTTTGCGCCTGTGCTCAGCCATGCAATCATAAAGTCCTGAAGTCAACCGTCATTTAAACTTTTTTTATATAACACACTGGAAAAATGAACTCAACTTTTGCATTACATTTCCTACCCATATTGGAGAAAATAAAAGTTTTGGTCAAAAGAAAAACAAAACATTATACATTTCTTAGAAAAGGTTGAACGTTTCTGCTGTCAGTGATAGTACTGCATTCTAGAAAATGGCTACCTAATTCTTCGATGTGGTGGCTGCATAATTTTTTTGTCCTTTATTTTTCACCTGGTGATCCAGCCAGTAAGTCTGGTATATTGCATACATGGCAAATTCGTTTAGCAGACCAAGCTGTCCAAGTAGCAGTTATTGTGATCGTAAAGTTTTTTTCTTTCAAATAACAAACATACTTACCTCCCCTGTGCAAGGGTTTTGCACAAACCTTCTCTTCTGGGGGCTTTCCCTGGGGGCACTCATGCGGATGCACTCCCGAGTTCTGCTGCTGCATCCATTGACACAGACAGCAGGACTTGGCCCTGCCCCCCCTCCCGTGTCACCAATGGCTCCAGCTGCTAGCAATCGATGTAATGAGGATCTGAGACAGCGGCTGGAGCTGCTGGGCTCGTTTTTGTTGATGGAAAGATCTGGTTCAGGTAAGTAAAAGGGGGGCTCTGGGGGGGGGGGCAGTTGTACCACAAAAGGTATTAAGGTGAAAAATCTTGAGACTTTACAACTTCTTTAACCGCTTGAGGACCGCCGCACGATGACGATATACGTCAACAAAATGGCAGCCGTGGGTTGCGAGCGCCGCGCCGATGGTTCCCCTCGCGACCTGGTCCTCTTCTCCGTGACCATCCCTGCGGGAACAGTGGACCCGATCACTGCCGGTGTTCCCCGATCGGGTCACAGAGAGGAAGAACGAGGAGAGGTTAGTGTAACCAAACCGATCCCCGTGCTTCCTAGTGAGCCTGTCACTGATCGTCTGTTCCCTGTCATAGGGAACGATGATCAGTGATGTCACACGCACAGCCATGCCCCCCCACAGTAAGAATCACTCCCTTAGGGCACACTTAACCCCTACATAGGGTTGCCAACTCATCCCTTTAAAACAGAACACATATTAATTACACAGGTTCTGTGGCTGATTAAGGAGGTAATTAAACTCACTTGGTGCCTTATTTGCATTAAATTAGCCTCAGAACCTGTGTAATTCATATGTGTTCTGTTTTAAAGGGATGAGGTGGCAACTCTACCCCTACAGCGCGCCCTCCTGGTTAACCCCTTCATTGCCAGTGTCATTTTTACAGTAACAGTGCATTTTTATAGCACTGTTCGCTGTAAAAATGACAATGGTCCCAAAATAGTGTCAAAAGTGTCCGATGTGTCCACCATCATGTCGCAGTCACGATAAAAATCGCTGATCGCCGCCATTACCAGGGGAAAAAAAATTATAAATAAAAATGAAATAAACTATCCCCTATTTGGTAGACGCTATAAATTATGCGCAAACCAATCAATAAACGCTTATTGCGATATTTTTTTTTACCAAAAATATGTAGAAGAATATGTATGTTAGCTGGAGTTCAGCTTCAAATTTTTTGTCAAGTTCATCTAAATCTGATAGTCTAATGGCTTGTATACACTATAAGAAAATCTGGCAAACGTTTTTGTCCAAGGAACGATCGTACAATTTTCTGACGACCTTCCGAACAAAGATTTCCGTAAAAAAAAAAAACTCCCAAATTTTTCTCGTACAGGAACAGAACAAATTATTTTTGTTTAACGTGTACAGTTTTTGTACAATTTTCGTTCGAGAAATATCAGATGCGAAAAAACTGCACAATAAATAACAAAAAAAAGCCTATGTTGTACGAGAATTTTGCTACATTATTTCTATCCTTGTTTCCGACTTGCTGTGAAACATAAAAGAAAGCCAGCCAATCGTTTGGCTGATTTTCTTCTAGTGTGTACCTGGCCTAACACTACCCTCTCCCCAAGCTGACAATGTTACTGTCCAAAGGTGTCTGCTTTACTACTTTATCCAGAATGCTGACGACCTAAGACAGGAAGTATGTTACTGGTAGGATCACCAGATGAAACAAAGGAAAAAGTGACTGTCAATTAGCAGCTGGCCGCACCTACGGCTGCCCACTGCTTTCCGGGTTGGCAGAACTGACTGAGCTGCTGAAATCCTTCTACTTTTTGCAGTTTCTGTGAAAGGGAGCATGTGAATCACAAATGGAGGAGGATTGACTGACTCAAGGAAGGTAAAAAAAAAAAATCTTAATTTGTGAAGCTTAAAAATGAAGACATGCCTATTTATACTGCCACACAAGAATCTTTAAAGTGGTGGTAAACCTTACACCTGAAATATGAACAAAGCATATCCCTCTATAGTGTATACCTGGCAGCAGAGTTAGGGCCCTTTCACACTGGTGCATTTTTGCCGCGTTTTCGCGGTAAAAATAGCGCTATTAAAACGCTCCCCATGCCCCTCTCCATTGAAATGAATTAAAAACGAGTTAAAAACGCAGTATAATCAGGGTGTTTTACCGCAATTTTAACGCTCCGTTTTTACCGCGTTTTTACACCGTTTTTTCAGTCATTTCAATGGAGGGGGCATGGGGAGCGTTTTATGGGCGTTTTAATAGCGATATTTTACCGCAAAAACGCGGCAAAAACGCAGGAAAAAACGCACCAGTGTGAAGGGGTCCTTATGGCAGAAAAATCCCTTGTAAACTCATGTAATGCGTTTAAGCACATCAAGCGCCTGGGCGTTAATTTATTTAATTGGCCAGAATAATATTTTATTCTGGGCCACTAAAATGAATTAATGTCCAGGTGGGAAACTTTGATTTCCCGATCAGCTGAAGTGACAACCACATCTTAGGAGGCTTTTTTTCGACAGACGATACCAATTGAAAGCTATGCAAAGAGCAGAGGTACACTGTAGATGTCAGATTGTGCCTTGCTGTAAACCGGCGACACAACAGCGAGGCACAATCTGAAAAAAAAAAACAGTGACCCTCCGCTGTCTGCATAGCATTGTGCTGGTAAAATGGCTCTGCGCTATGGTGACGTCACTCCAGCTGATGGGGAAATCAGCTGGCGTGCTGTTCCATTTTGCGCATTCGCGGGAACTTTTCGACGGTGGTCGCATATCTTCAGAACTCCGGTTCATACACCTCCGGGGCGGCTGTGGTCCTCACTGAAAAAGGGTCCTCTGTATCTTTAGCTCTGTTTCAGGTCTGAATTCAGGCAAAAATTCGGACCTGATTTGCACCTGAAACGGAAAACAGAGACGCACAGCACCGCATGCTAGTGTGAACCCAGCCTTATTTTGCTGCCGTACTCCTTCAGCACTCTAGTAGATTTCCAGAATAGAGATTCCTACATGATTATAGAATTGATTTAGGACATTTAGCAAGCATGGGGTTAAAAATCAGCTTGATCACATGCAGTAATTACATAAGGGTAAACATCCTGTGGGGTGAAAAATGTAACCTGCCCCCTATTGGTTCTGTGAGTGGTGTGTTTGTAGTTTTGTGTTATGTCTCTTAGTTCTGTGCATATTAATTCCTAGAATAACTGCAGTCTGAATGTTTTGTAGTGAACTATCTGTAACCTCCATACATTACTCAGCATTTACTGGACCTTTTCAGGAAGTTTGGCAAGATATTGCTTAGTTATTTCCTCTTTTGTTGCACGGTAGATTGTGCTTTTGTGCCACTATATGATTGATTCTTAGTAGAAATGCATATTGTGTTTGACATAGATTATGCTTTTAAAGGCCATGCTCACCATTTGAAAAAACAATAATCAATGTGACTATATTTGCAAAAAAATAAAATAAAATTATATATATATTGCAAATGAGCCTGCAAAGCATTGCAACTGTGATCTGTGGATTGTGGGTGCAATACACAAAGGGCCAGATTCAGGTACATTTGCGGTGGTCTAACGTATCCCATTTACGTTACACCGCCGCAAGTTTTAAGCGCAAGCGCTTGATTCACAAAGCATGTAAACTTGCGGCGGCGTACCGTAAATGCGTCCGGCGCAAGCCCGCCTAATTCAAATGGGGCGTGTATTATTGAAATTAGGCGCGTTCCCGCGCCGAACGTACTGCGCATGCTCCGTTTTGAAATTTCCCGCCATGCTTTGCGCGAAATGACGTAATCTTTTTGAACGGCGACGTGTGTTACGTCCATTCCTATTCACGGACGACTTGCGCAAAAAAAAAAAAAAAAAAAATAAAATTCGACGCCGGGAACGACGGCCATACTTTAACATGGGCAGTCTAAATATAAGCCATGAAATAGCAGTGTAACTTTACGCCGGGAAAAGCCGACTAGCGAAGACGTAAGAGAATGCGAGGAACGCGCGTAGCTTCGTGGATCGCCGTAAACAGCTAATTAGCATACCCGACGTGGAAAACTACGCAAACTCCACCCAGCGGGCGCCGAAGTATTACACCTACGATCCGAAAGCGTACGAAGCCGTACGCCTGTCGGATCGAAGCCTAAAGCCGTCGTATCTTGGTTTGAGAATTCAAACTAAAGATACGACGCAGCAAATTTGAAAATACGCCGGAGTATCAATGAATGAATGAATGAATGACTTGTATAGCGCAACGCATGCGAACTGAATCGCCTCTGGGCGCTTTTTCCAGCCAGTATCTGCTTGGCTGGTGCGGTCATTTTTACCCCGTAGGATCATGACACGCAGTCATACACACATATATACATATATACTGGGCCAATTTGGACGAGATCCAATTTACCTACCAGCATGTCTTTGGAGTGTGGGAGGAAACCGGAGTACCCGGAGGAAACCCACGCAGACACAGGGAGAACATGCAAACTCCAGGCAGATGGTGTCGTGGTTGGGATTCGAACCAGCGAACCTTTTTGCTGCTAGGCGAAAGTGCTACTCACTACACCACTGAGATACGCCAGCGTATTTCTACTGTGAATCTGGCCCAAACTTTTTTTTTTTTATTATTATTTAGCTCTATGATCGTACGTACCAAGGTGCAAAATTTCATTTACAAAGCTGGATGATGTGTCAGTGGACTGTGAATGTAGTAATCTCTGCATGTGTGCTCCATTGAAGTCTATGTACTGTGGTGGCATATGGGACTTGTAGTTTGTTCATTCACTCACAAATCTCAGATTTTTTTTTTTTAAGCACCCTGTGTTCGCGTGCAGAATCAAATGCATATGTAAATGGTGTTCGCACCAAACATGTAAGTAGGGATGAGCTCCGATGTGTTCGCACAGTCTGCGTGCAGAGCCCCCCAGGAAGTCGGGACAGGCGCTGTGCTAACCACAGGCAGGGAGACATTTCCCGATCTCTGCACCCGAGCATCTGGACAATGTCTCCTTGCCTGTGATTAGCGCAGCGCCGTGCCGACTTCCTGGGGGGCTCTGCACGTGGACTGTGCGAACACGCCGGAGCTCATCCCTACATGTCAGGTATTGCCGAGAACGTTAGAGCGAGAGCATTAATTCTAGTGCTGGACATTCTCTGTAACTCTAAAGCCTCATGCACACTGGACGTTTTTACAGCAGCTGTTTTAGGCCCCGTTCACACCTAGGTGTATATACGCCTGTAGTGTGAATGCCGCTGCTGCCCCGACACGCCAGAGGGATGCTTTAGCATTGCCCTCTATGGAGATGGTTCACATCTCCACGCCGAACGCCGGACGCCTGCCGCCTGAAAAAAGGTCCCGGACCTTTTTTTCAGGCGTCTTTCGGCGTTCGGCTAGGAGATGTGAACCATCTCCATAGAGGGGGTCACAGGCTGCATTCACAATCGTGGCGTTTTGTCGCCGCGAATCGCGGTACAAAACGCCACTATTTGCCTCCGCAATTCGCGGGACAAAACGCCGCGATTCAGTACGCTATAGTGTGAATGCAGCCTTAGGCAGTAGACATTTTTTTTTTCCTACAGTCAATAATCTCTCCATCATGTTATCCTATGTGTCCATGCACACATAGGCTGTTATCAGCAGTTTGGGGCAGTGGCATTTTTGAGCAGTAAAAAAACAAACAAACAAACAAAAAAAAAAATAGTGGGTTCTGAGAGATGTTTTTCAGCTGATTAAACACTGCTCAGCAGCGTTTTTGGACGTTTTTGATCCATTGAAAATAAATAATAAGCTAAAAACTGTTAATCGCTATTGCAAAAACATTTAAAAACTCAAAACTACTGACATTTTTATAACGTTATTTTAACGTCCAGTGTGTATGAGGCCTAAACAGGAAACCTGTACAACAAAAATAAATGTCTTCATGAGTTTAGGCCAATATGTATTCTACATATTTTTGGTAAAAAACCCTCCCTTACTCTATTCAAAATTGTCTTTCGTTACACTTTAGGCTGGGCACACGCTGGACATGGTTTGTAGCACAAGTTCACATATGCATGACTACAAACTTTTCATTTTTTTTCCTGTTGTATAGTGTGCTTTACAGTGTAGGCTGTTATTGTCATCTTGCGGTTTATGGTCTCAGTGTCTTTATAAAGATTTTTTAGTGCCATTCAACAATCTTTTCTGAAGGACAATGGGGCCCGCAATATGTGGTCATAATGCAAGAGACGTGCTTGTGTAAAGCATATAACTGAAAAGGTATTTTAAAGTTTTTTTCCCAAGAGAAGTGGAAATGTTTAGGCTGGTACCGCTGCCTTGTGTTCTTTAAGGCCCCAAACCAAAAATTGCATTAAATCACATGAATTTACTATATTTGTGTTTCTTCCTCCGATTTAAGTCGATGAGCTTAAAAAGAAAAAATGTTGTGGTGATCTTGATGCAACTGATTTGAAGCATGCACTATTTTCCTGTGATCAGTCAGCCAATTGTGTACCTAACATGGCACATGGGCTAGCTTTCATTGCCTTTCACATTCTAGTGAAGGCATTTGATTTCTTGTAGCTCTGCCCCACTGCATTCTCCTAGCCAGTGGTAACTGGTGCTCAAATTTTTTGGGGAGGCAATTTTTTGAGGGAAAAATAAATACATTTTTGTGAACTAAACGGTAAAGTTAGCCAAAATTTGTTTTTGTATAATGTGAAAGATGATGTTCCAGCGAGTAAATGGCTACCTAACATGTCATGCTTTGAAATTGCGTACCACGGTCACCAAGTTAGAGTTACAGAGGAGGTCTAGTGCTAGAATGTCAGAGCGAGAGCAATAAATCGCTTACATGTGTGATTTAAACACCGTTTACATATGCGGGCGTGACTTTTTTCTTTTTCCTTATTTATTGTATTTTTTTTTTTTTTTTTTTTTTTACTTTTACATCAATTTAAAAAAAAAAAAAATTTGATCAACTTTATTGCTGTCATAAGGAATGTAAACATCCCTTGTGACAGTAATAGATGGTGACAGGTACTCTTTATGGAGGGATCGTTTTTTTTTTTTTTTCCAGCTTCCTTCCAGTCTCACTCTAGCCGGCGGAAGTGCCGGATCGGGTCTCCCGGTGGGGCGGGAGGCCCGGGAAGAGCAGCGGGGGGGGGGGGGGGGGGAGCCATTATCAATCAAATGTGTTTACTCTTTTTAAATCATAATGGTAACAGAAACTAGTCAAATGACCCTGATCAAAATTTCACATACCTCAGTTCTTAATACCGTGTATTGCTCCCTTTAACATCAATGACAGCTTAAAGTCTTTTGTGGTATTTGTGGATGAGGCTCTTTATCTTAGATGATAAAGCTGCCCATTCTTCTTGGCAAAAAGCCTCCAGTTCCTGTAAATTATTGGTCTGTCTTGCATGAGCTGCACGTTTGAGATCTCCTCAGAGTGGCTCAAGGATATTGAGGTCAGAAAACTGAGATGGCCACTCCAGAACCTTTATTTTATTCTGCTGTAGCCAATGACAGGTCGACTTGGCCTTGTGTTTTGGATCATTGTCATGTTGGAATGTCCAAATACCGGTATGTCCCATGTGCAGCTTCCTGGCTGATGAATGCAAATGTTGCGCATCTTGAAACTGCCACACCACATGTTTTTCAGAGAGTCCTGTATTTCACCTGAAGTTATTTGGGGGGTTTTCTTTGCACCCCAGACAATTTTCCTGGCGGTTGTGGCTGAAATTTTAGTTGGTCTACCTGACCGTGGTTTTGGTTTTAACAGAACCCCTCATTTTCCACTTCTTGATTTAGCGTTTGAACACAGCCAAGGAATTGAGAATGCCAATCAGCAATCCTTCTTTTTTTTTTTTTTCTTTCTAGTAAACACAGTTGCAGTAACGTAATAAAATACACGGCATTAAACTTGCAGTAACGCAATAAAATATACTGTGTTAAACAGTCACTACACTCTCACTGTGAAAATTTGTGATAAACCGCACACCCTATGTACACATAAACTATAAATGTTAAATCATGAACAACCACTAGATGTCTCCAGTGAATGACATGGATTAACATGTAAAATGTTAATAGAATATTAACTCTAAAGTGCAAACACATATATGTGACTACCACCAGATATCTCTAGCGGTTATGAATGGAAATGAACAAAGTGTCCAAAAAAAATCATATAAAGGTATAATGTTCTTAAACGTCCATCAAAGGACTTCCAATGGTGGATAAGGCATCTTATGCAACAAAAAGTGATTATGGGTCTTCCTCCACCAACACCTGTCACACAGCCTACTCGCCAGAATTACATGACTCCCATTACAGGATTCGCACACAGCGGATGGTCTCTCAATAGTTGCTGCAACGATTTAGTAGACAGAGCAAGAAAGTTAAACATCCAGATGTCCAATCATCAGCAAGGCATAAAAGGAAAGACGACCTCCCGTAGTGAAATGCGTAGGATTATTGTATAAAATTAGTGCTACATAAGCATTTGGAACAATTTCAATAAAATAAATGGTAAAAATTGAAGTAGGGATGGGTGCCTGCGTTTCACTGGGCGTAAGTGACTTCACGATTTTGCATTTATAGTTGCTGTGTACATAGTGTGCGTCGTTTATCGCATATCGAAGGTTTCACCTTCACAACGTGTAGCCCCTATAAATAACACAATATAACCTTTTGCGCAGGAAAGGAAATTATATACAATCCAATTTTCTCCCCCTTCTTTTTTTTTTTTTTTCACTACACTCACTCATATTCACACTAAGGTAAAGATGAATTTTCGGTGGTCACTACACTTACACTGAACTATCCCTAGATGCACACTAAACTGATATTCTTTACTGACAATAGAATCAAAATGGCACACAAACTGTCTATCTGTCTCCACAACACTATCGCACTACAAATGGCTGCATTGAAAGAAATACTTTTATAGTGTGCAGGGCTGTCTTTAATATGGTTTGGGCCCTGGGCAAACATTTTTTTTGGGCCCCCCCTCCAGCTTTTTTTGGGCCTGGCTGGTTCACATGTATGTGTTTTGGTGGCCCTCATTTGTGCAGGCACAGCAGCCCATTGATTTGAATGGGCTGCCATGCCTTTGTTTCCTGCAGAAAAAAAGGTGCATTCAGCATTTTAAAAATACAGTTGCCTTGAAATCCATTCTGCTTTTGCACCATGCTACTTACCTGCAGTTCTTGCTGTTTTTAAAAGCGTGACCTAAACGTCTAAAAATGCAGCAAGTTTGACAGTGCGGGAACTGCAGATAAGTCACAGCAGAATGGACAGAGTGCTGTATTTCAGTGCTTGATGGACATAGGTGTGCCGTATGCGCAGCCTATTACATGAGGCATGCGCTTTTCTTTGCAGGAAACGCAGGCATGGCGGCCCATTCAAATGAATGGGCTGCTGTGCCTGCGCAAATGTGGGCCGCCAAAACACATACATGTGAACCAGCCAGGCCCAAAATAAGCCCATCAAGCAGTTAAATACAGACAGTAATGCCATGTGCTGTGAGGCCTTACTCAGCCTGGACTGCAGGTCTGGTCTGTGATT
The DNA here is from genome assembly GCF_905171775.1 of Rana temporaria. Lineage (NCBI taxonomy): Eukaryota > Metazoa > Chordata > Amphibia > Anura > Ranidae > Rana > Rana temporaria. The sequence goes on along the minus strand of NC_053491.1, from coordinate 229,885,401 downwards.
TAAAGAGTTCCTCTATTTTACACATGGCATGGCATGGGGTCCCATGGTGCTAAAGCAGAATGGACAGACGGTGCTGTGACCCCATGCCATGCCATGTGTAAAATAGAGGAACTTTTTAAAACGCTGACCAGACCTGCAGTGAATCATCAAATATTATAAAGACTTTGGGCACACTCTACAGAAAACTTATATTTACAATATAGATTAGCAAACAGTGACATACCTTGAGGAGCAGGACATGAAGTAGTCGGCCTCGGGAAGAGCAAACTGGGGATGTTATAAAATCACATTCTAATTCACTTTTATATACAAGCAGCACCCAGTGGCCGGAAGGGAGAAGTGCACTTCTAAAGGGAAGCCAGGGGTGCTGTACATTTTAAAACACTGGGAAGGGAAGCAGATGTGGCACTGGCTGCGTGCCGCTGATGATTTTCAGCCTCATTTGTGGGCAGTACAGGGGCTTAACGGGCAGCTCTGCTTTGGGCCCCCAACAGTGACAGGGCCCTGGGCAGCTGCCCCTGTTTGTATGGTAAAGACGGCCCTGATAGTGTGGGCCAGGATAATGAGCCATGATTGGATACAGTCATCATGATAGTGTCCAATCATGGCTTTGAAAGTGCTCTGTGCCCTGATTGGGCAAAGCTTTCATTGCTTCAGCTAATCAGGGCTTTCAATGCACTTGTGCTTTGTGGTTGTTCGGTGGGCCGAACAAGTGGTCGACCGTCCCGATAATTCAGTGGTTCGGCGAACGGCCAAACAGGTAAAGTCTGGCCCAAACTCATGCTCGGGCCAAACTGTTTGCCCATCCCTAATAAAGATATTCACCTTTAAAGTAAAGGTTTTCTGCATACAGCAAGCTTCCAGCATATAATATTCAATAACCTGATAATACTATCAAGGTCAAAAATGCAAACCTCAATTCTTACCCTGACGATAATAGGGGCTGTCCTTTCAGCCCCAAACCCAATCATTGTCAAAAGCTTGTAGACTTCACCTCTGTAAGGCCCCTTTCACACTGTGGCGGGAGGTGCTATACCGTCAGAATTGCCGTGGGTTTTGGCCGCTTGCGGTATTAACCCTCGCTAGCGGCCGAAATAGGGTTAGGCGCATTGCGGGCGGAATTACCGCAGTTTCCCATTGTTTTAAATGGGAAGGAGCGGTATACACATGCTCCAAAGATGCTGCTTGCAGGAGATTTTTTTTCTCTCCCGCCAGCGCATCACCTCAGTGTGAAAGCCCTCGGGCTTTCACAATGACAATGCTGGGCAGGAGTTTTTCAGGCAGTATTTAGGCGTTATTTTTAGCGCTAAACCGCCTGAAAAACTCCTCCAGTGTGTAAGGGGCCTAACATCTCTAACATTCGCCCCTTTTTAACTAATGAAACCATTCAGCTACTCCATTCTCTTTTTATTGCTCGCCTTGACTATTGCAACTCCCTTTTCATAGGCCTACCTCTACACAAGCTATCCCCGCTTCAGTCTATCATGAATGCTGCTGCCAGACTCGTCTACTTTACCAGCTGCTCAGTGTCTGCCACCCCTCTCTGCCTACACTGGCTTCCGATTGCCCGGCAAAGTAAATTCAAAATACTGACCACAACATACAAAGCCTCCTCCTCCCATGCTCATCTCCAGGACTTCTCCAGAGCCTCTCCCATGCTCTGGTACGCTTTACCTCAATCTACCCAGCTATCTCATAGTCTGGCTGCCTTCAGGCGACCCCTGAAAACTCTTCAGAGAAGCCCATCTTACCTCCAACTAATCCCCCCCCCCCTTTTTTTTTTTTTTTTTTTACCACTTCCATCAGCTCATTCCCCACAGTTGCAACCTTTTGTACTACGTGTTCCATCCTGATAGATCATAAGCTCATTTTGAGAAGGGCCCTCCTAACCCTCCTTGTATTTTATTGTAACTGTACTGTCTCCCTTTTTTAAATTTGTAAAGCGCTATGTAATCTGTTGCCGCTATATAAATCCTGTATAATATACTGGTTTAATGTTCTCTCTAAAGATTAGTGCCTTGTTTGCAATTTCACTCTTGATGGTTTTCTTTAATGTGGTTCTCTTCTAGAATGTGGTGATTTCATGGTACTGGATCTGGGAGGATCCAAATTTCGGATTCTCAAGGTAAAGTTAAGCCGTGCTTCTGGAGTGGAGATGGACAATGAAGAATTTGATATATCGGAAGAAATTAGAACTGGAACAGGTGAACGGGTATGTACATATGAGTAATGCCACTAACATTGGGGTTTACCCCTGTTCTTATTTTTACCTTTTACAGTATTATCAGGCGTTAGCGCAGGGCTGTCCAGAGTCCTCCTGAAGGCTGAAAGCAGCTTTTAAAAACCAGAAAAGCATTGGGAAGTTTACTTGGTTTGTATTTAAATCTTAAAAGGCATCTATGTTCTGTTTTCATACACAGGGGAGGGGGAACCTCATGCAACTTTTTTGACAGGGTTCCCCTTTAAGATTCTCAGCACACAAGATGCACCGCAAGTCAGATAATTTTGATCTGACTTCTGGTGCGACTTATGTTCAAATCAATGGGCTCTCACAGGGAACCATTGATTTTTGAATAGAGGCAGAGAAATGCCGCTGAAAGATGGCGTGCCTAAACGAGTATAAACGGCAATGAAAAACTCAGATAAAATTGCCTTTTTTTTTAACGCTGCTTTTTTTTTCTGGGGTCGGTACTAGCTTTACAGTCCGTGTGTATGAGGCCTTACATTTAGACCATATACACCCCTCACATTTTTGTAAATATTTTATTATATTTTTTCATGTGACAACACTGAAGAAATGACACTTTGCTACAATGTAAAGTAGTGAGTGTACAGCTTGTATAACAGTGTAAATTTGCTGTCCCTTCAAAATAACTCAACACACAGTCATTAATGTCTAAACCGCTGATAACAAAAGTGAGTACACTCCTCAGGGAAAATGTGCAAACTGGGCTCAATTCGACATTTTCTCTCCCAGGTGTCATGTGACTTGTTGGTTCTACAATGTCTCAGGTGTGAATGGGGAGCAGGTGTGTTAAATTTGGTGTTATCGCTCTCACTCTCTCATACTGGTCACTGGCAGTTCGACATGGCACCTCATGGCTAAGAACTCTGAGGATCTGGAAAAACGTATTGTTGCTCTACATAAAGATGGCCTAGGCCATGGGTGCTCAACCTGTGGCTCTCCAGCTGTTGCGGAACTACAATTCCCATGAGGCATTGCAAGCCGCTGACAGGTACAAGCATGTCTCCAAAAGGCTGTGGCATTATGGGGATTGTAGTTTTGCAACAGCTGGAGAGCCACAGGTTGAGCACCCATGGCCTAGGCTATAAGAAGATTGCCAAGACCCTTAAATTGAGCTGCAGCACGGTGGCCAAGACCATACAGCAGTTTATCAGGACAGGTTTCACTCAGAACAGGCCTCACCATGGTCGACCAAAGAAGTTTCGTGCTCATGCTCGGCGTCATATCCAGAGGTTGTCTTTGGAAATTACATATATGGGTGCTGCCAGCATTGCTGCAGAGGTTGAAGGTGTGTGTGTGTGTGGGGGGGGGGGATCAGCCTGTCGGTGCTTAGAACATATGCCACACACTGCATCAGATTGGTCTGCATGACTGTCGTCCCCGAAGGAAGCCTCTTCTAAAGACGATGCATAAGAAAGCCCTCAAACAATTTGCTGAAGACAAGCGGATTAAGGACATGAGTTACTGGAACCATGTCCTGTGGTCTGATGAAACCAAGATAAACTTCTTTGGCGGGCGTTCTGATCAGCCAAATTAGGTGCTCTTGATCAAGGTCATCTGCTGATCTGGGGACTTTTAATGGCAACTAAAATCGCAGGCAGTGTTACTCCACTGTGTCTCCGGCTTCACTGTGTCTCTGACTTTGTGGTGTCTCGGAGCAGTGACACCTATGCTGAAATCAGTAGATGGGGTCTTCTCCAGTTCCTCCCACTTTACATTCCTCACCAGTCAGCTGACCTCTAGTCATTGCCCCCCAGCCATGCCATGAACTGAGTGGGTGGCCACAGGCTCCATGGACAGCCCTGCTGGGTGGCTTCAAATCTTTAAATAGGCTGGGAGAGCGGTGCGGGCTTCAGGAACAGAATTTGGTAACCCCTGGCAAATCATCATTCGACACATTCCCCCCCCCCCAGGTTGAGAACCACTGATTTAAATAGTAGTAGCTTGAATTGTTCTTTAGATCTTTTAGTATAAACTGCATTCATCAGAAAGCAGCAAATGGTTTTAAGTTTTTTTTTTTTTTTTTTTTTTTGCCAACGCTCCCAGCTTTGTTTTAATTTTACAAATCATGCTGGCACACTAAACCTCGATTACCTTAGTGATAGGACTGCTGTATTATCTAGCCAATATTCCGTCCCCCGCCCCCCCATTTCTTTTGTAATAATACATTTTATTTTTAAAATCAGGCTATTTATAGAAGTACCTGTGTGAGAACATTTTTATGTTTATAGGGAAAGTATAGTATATTTTCATTGAGCAGGTTTTTTAAAGTTTTGAAACTTTAATATCATAAGTCAATTTTTAAATGGCTTTCACATTTTTTTTTTTTACAAACTTTATTATTTTGCTATTGTATTAAATGGCCATGGAGGGAGATTTTGGCAAGCAAATTAGTGTAACAATTGGTCGCAAATCATACTGCCACTCATCGGTAAAGTCTACAGGTTTACAGACTGGCGTGCCTGTATTTCTGGGCAATCAATTGGGACCGTTTGCAAAGTTCTGAGACCGGTTTATTACTAGATTAAGGCTGGATTCACACATGTGTGGTGCGGTGCGAATTCCAGCTCTGTTTTTTTCTGCGAAGACGTATCTGCGGATCAGCTAATCAGGGGGAGGTGTAGTGAGGCGGGGGAGAGAATTCTTGTTCACAACGGACTTATTTGCAAATCCAATGCGTTCCCATAGAAGATTATGCGCCTGCAATGCTTAGAAAATGCACACAATTTTTGGGCAATACGGAATGCGAATGTAATGCACATACGGAACCAGCCTCATTCAAATGAACAGATTTTAAAATGTCCTGCGAATCCAATTTGCATAGGTGTGAACCCAGCCTGAAAGGTGTCCACTCTAAATGGAGGCATAATTTAAGAGGAGGATAGGGTCAGATTCAGTGGCATCTGGTTCTCAATTTTTGGGTGGTGCAAACAAACTGAAAAATTAAACTGTTAGTAATGCAGGACTGTAAATGGCCATTTATTAGGTGATTATGTATCCTTACTGTGCTCGTCAATTGCAGCCTCACTGTGCCCGTCAATTGTAGGCCAATCACATCCACCTTTCAAGTAAAAGAAAATAAAACCACTTAACATAAGGTTTCCTCATCTGTGCCCCCCCCTTTGCATCAGGCATCACCCAACCCCCCCCCCCCCCCATACTCACACCAAGTTTCCTTCCATCCACCTTTGGACTGGCCAGGATGCTTCATTCGAGAAACCAGAAGGGATGCCATGGGACCCAACAATCACTATTTGCAACAGGAAACAATGCTACAGTAGGAGTTTTCAGGGAGCAGAGCTCTGCTACCTGAGGATATTCTAAGGGAAGCCAATAGAGCCTCCTTAGCCTTCTGGCGTCCCACACACACTTAAATGGTAATAATAATATATATAAAAATTTCATAAGGAATAGCTTGGGGCTATTGACAAGCCACAATGGTCAGATTCTTGGTGCTACTTTTAGTGCAGCTGAGGGAGAAAATTCCAATTCAAACTTGTAACTTTTGTAGTAAATCTGTTGCACAATTTGTCTCACTGCTCCTGTTTAACATTGCTTTGTTGTGTGACAAAATTGATACCTGCCCCCATGTGTTTGGTTGTTCTATTGTGTTGGGTCATGAGACCATTTGTAATAACCAGTTCTATAATATTAAGTTGTGTCTGTATTATAACATGGAAGTTCTGGGTGTAGCTTTTGCACATTAAACAATGACTTTAAAGCTAGACAGCATAGTTTTTTATTTATTTTTTCCTACAGATGTGCCGGGGAAAATACTTGACTGTAAAACAGAATTAAAATAACATGTACTGAGACAATGGTGACTTTTTTTTTTATTGCTGCCCTCTTTTTAAATACTAGTTGCCTGCTTGTCTGTTTTCAATGCATTGAGTGACTGACCTAGAACAAGTTTGAATGTTAGAAAATCAGAGTGTCAATACTTCTGATCTGCATACATGTTCTAGATGAATTTCTCTATTTACTGAAGCCACTTGATCAGCATGGCAGCCAGGCAACTAGCATTTTAGGAAGGAGGGTTTGCAGTGGCTTTCAGTCTTTTATTACATATGCTTTTTAACCTGAGGAATTTCAAAACATGACTCTTCCTCCTTCCATGTCTGCAGCTGTTTGACCACGTTGCTGATTGCCTTGGCCGTTTTCTTCAACATCGCAATCTCAGTGAATCGGTTTTCCCCCTGGGATTCACCTTCTCATTCCCTTGTGTGCAGAGTCAGCTAGACAAGGTAACCTTTTATTCTAACTTACCTTTCAGTAAACTCTGTCCAGAAGTTTGTACATGCTTTGCCTCTAAGATCTGTTAAATACATTTTTTTATAAATTTTCTATTGCCGGTTTTCTTTTGTTTACATTGCTTCTTAGCAGGGAAGGCCAATGATGGCTGTTGAGTCATCTGTTGTGCTTCCTGGCCCGCTCCTTAACCACCAGCTATTCTTTACACAATTTTAATTCTATAATATAATTTTTTTTTTTTTACTGATTCAGATTCGAATCATTCCAAAAATGTGGAATTTGTTAGAAAAAGAAACAAAATTAAACAAATTTCAACAGAATTTGTTATTATGTCATTTTGGAGTTTTGGATGCATCCGAATCTCTGAATAACCAAAAATGTGTCAAGTTTAAATACGGACTGAAACTAATTGCACATGTCTAATATGTAGGTGATATAATAACATGCCTGGTTTCCTCTCTACAGAGTGTACTTATCTCTTGGACTAAAGGTTTCTGCTGCTCTGGCGTTGAGGGCAAAGATGTTGTCCAGTTACTAAAAGATGCCATCCAAAGACGTGGGGTGAGCGTTGGAACATCATTTGTTCACCTGTCACAGTATTATGTGACTCCTTGCTGTTTATTATACAAATATTTCTTCCACAGGATTATAAAGTGGATGTTATTGCCATTGTCAATGACACAGTTGGAACAATGATGAGTTGTGGCTACAAGGACCACAGCTGTGAAGTTGGATTTATTGTGGGTAAGTAGGGGCTCTTCATGTGCTGGTCTCGGAGTGAATTGGCTGTTGCAATACTAAATCTCCTGCTGTCTCTCCACAGGTACTGGTACCAATGTCTGTTACATGGAGGAGATGGGCAATGTGGAAGCTTTGGAAGGTGATGAAGGTACAATGTGCATCAACATAGAATGGGGAGGATTTGGAGATGATGGGACACTAAATGATATTGTGACTGAGTATGACTCACAGGTGGATCAAACATCCAGAGTACCTGGAAGGCAACGGTAAGTGTGGCAAAGAGCTGACATTCTTTATAAATTCTTGCAAATAATTTTTTTCTCCCCACTTTGATTGTAAAGTGGAGCCCTGCTAAATTATGTTCTAATGTTGCAGGGCAGTTTGCTCCCTCCCTCCAGAAAGCAATAGTAGGACACTCCTACTGTTGCCAAGGTTGTCTTGGCAAACTTTTTGTTCTCATAACCATAAGTATTTTGATGGTAGACGTCATGATGCTACTTCATCTAGACTGAAATTGTGGGGTCCAGAAAAACAGTCTGTGTTGTTACTTGGATGGGCTGATGGGGGTAACTTAATGCTTTCTGATCTAGTAAGTTTATACATTCAAGTCTTTTGAAAAAGCCACAATTCCAGAAGAGATTCAGGCCCCGTACACACGGTCGGACAAAACCGATGAGAATGGTCCGACGGACCGTTTTCATCGGTTCACCTCTGAAGTGGTCGTACGGCCTGATGTGTGTACACACCATCAGTTCAAAATCCGATTGGGTGAGAACGCGGTGACGTAAAACACACGACGTGCTGAATAAAACGAAGTTCAATGCTTCCAAGCATGCGTCGACTTGATTCTGAGCATGCGCCGGTTTTGAACCGATGCTTTTCTGTACTAACCATCAGTTTGGTCCGATGGGGCAGCGGTCCATCGGTTCGGTTTTGAAGCATGTTTTAAAATTTTGGACCGAAGGAAAACAGACCGATAGCCTATACACACGGTCGGTTTGGTCCGATGAAAATGAACTTCGGTTCATTCTCTTCGGACCAAACCGACCGTGTGTACGGGGCCTCAGGAGCCTAGACTTTTAGAACCACCACTTGATCTGTTCAAAATCTGTTGTGAGAATATATGGAGGCTACTACTTGCCTTGACATTTAAAAATGTTAGTTACCTGGTTTTCCTACTGTTCCAGTGGCTTTAGTACTTTGAATCACTGGCATTGAACAAGTATGCAGATCAGTTTGGCTTTCCTGATCTCCATGCATAAGCTCAGGTAAGTGTAAAGAATTGTGAAAAAAGTATTGAAGCCAGAGACACCAGGAACTGGTGCTTCAAGGAGGTGAGAAACAATGGCAACCATATATTTTACTCACTACAAGCTTCCTTAAAAAGTAGCCTTGGTGGCCTGAAATGGCATGACTTCTATAGGCTGGTCATGATGGAAATTTCAGTTCAGTGACCACTGGTGAATTGCAACTTGGACATGGTGTAACACTGGAAGTGATTCATAATTGCTATGTTGATGTAATGCATCTAACGCTTTTAGCATATCTTTAAAAAGAGTCATGTAAATTATTCAGTTGAAAACACATGGAATATTTCATGAACATCGTTGATTTTAGAAAGTTGACAGAGTCGTCGTGTTCAGCCAAATGTCTGCTACACAGGGAAAAGTGGAAGGTGCTTTCAGAACTGCAAAGTCTATCTTCAAATGTGAGAACTAATACACAGCAGAGTCTTTGAACTTCTAAGAGCTAATTATAATCCTCTCTTGTATTTTATACTATTTCTATACTATGTTGATCTCCAATTAGCTGAAGCAAAATGATCTAAGTACTGCAGAACTTCACTGCTCACAAACTTTACCATTATGGAATATCTTCATGTTAACCTCAAAAGAAAATGTAATTATGCCAGTGGTCATACAGTGCAAAAATGTATTGGACAAAGCTTCTTTTTAAAGATGTAAAGCAAGGATTCTAAACTAATTTCTCTATAATATAAAGCTTACTTTAACAGTACATGGAATCCTTGGCATTTTAGCTGCTAATTTTAAGAAAAATTATGAGATGAAAACTGGAATAAAATTTGTCATGTATTTGTACTATCAAATATGTACCTTTTTCATGATAATTTGTGGAGTGGGTTCAGATTGTTGGCTGACATAATGCATTTAGAACTTTTCTTTTTAGAGACTTTTTTTTACACCTTTTTAGCGTGAGTATTAAATGTTGATGAAGTGGTGATTATGGTAAAAACGGACAGAGAAGGAAATGTAAATGTTACAATATCTACATACAGTCCACTGTAAAGGCAACATCCAGGGAATAGTGGCACACTGTTCAGGAATAGGAATGAGTTCGTGTTTGAGTCGAACTCACGTTCGACTCAAACATTGCGTCGAAATACGAACGTTACGGGCCGTTCGGGCCAAATTCGAGTGGCGTGTCACGGCCCAAAATTCACAGCGGCATCGCAGTGCATTGCTGGCTGATTGGCCAAGAATGCACTATGACCTGCATTTTTTTTTTTCCATTGATCCATGTTCCCTGGGGCAAGACCCGGGTCCTCCAAACCCGTTTTACGACAATAACTTGCATATTCGCCTTTAAAATTAGCACTTTTGAATTCGAACGTTTGAGTCCCATAGACTTCAATGGGGTTCTAAAAGTTTGCGCAAACGTTCGGTCCGTTCGAAGGTTCTGGTGCAAAGATGGCGCAGCCAATGTTAAGTATCGATGTCTGACCCGCGTCGAATTTTAAATTTTTTACGTCGTTTGCGCAAGTCGTCCGTGAATGAGGCAGGGCGTGATTTAATAAGTCTTTGCGGTGTAATTTGGAGCATGCGCACTGGGATATGTCCACGGACGGCGCATGCGCCGTTCGTAAAAAACGTCAATCACGTCGGGTCACGATTCATTAGCATAAAACACGCTCACCTCTTCACAATTTGAATAAGGCGCGCTTAGGCCGGCACATTTACGCTACGCCGCCGTAACTTAGGACGCAAGTGCTTTGTGAATACAGCACTTGCCTATCTAACTTACGCCTGCCTAACGTTGGGTACCTTTACGTGAATCCAGCTAAGTGTCTTTTTTTTCTAAATAGATAGAGCAGGCAGGCAGGCTAGTCAGTTTAGTTAAAGTTACAGGGGTAGATTCAGGTAGGGAGCGCGTATTTGTGTGCGGGCGTAACGTATCCTATTTACGCTACGCCTCCGCAACTTTGACAGGCAAGTGCAATATTCACAAAGCAAAGTTGCGGCGTAAGCCCGCCTAATTCAAATGTGGAACATGTGGGCGTGTTTTATGGTATTGTATTGTGATCCCACGTAAATGACGCTTTTTACGAACATCGCATGCGCCGTCCGTGAAAGTATCCCAGTGTGCATGCTCCAAATTAACCCGCAAAAAGGCAATGCTTTCGACGTGAACGTAAATTACGCACAGCCCTATTCGCGAACGACTTACGCAAACGACGTAAAATTCGACGCTGGCCCGACGTCCATACTTAACATTGGCTGCGCTTCATATAGCAGGGGTAACTTTACGCCGGAAAAAGCCTAATGTAAACGGCGTATCTGTACTGCGACGGCCTGGGCGTACGTTCGTGAATAGGCGTATCTAGCTGATTTACATATTCTAGGCGTAAATCAGCGTACACGCCCCTAGCGGCCAGTGTAAATATGCAGTTAAGATACGACAGCGTATGAGACTTAAGCTGGTCGTATCTTAGAGAAATTCTGGCGTATCTGATTCTTTGAATCAGGCGCCAAGATACGACGCCTCACACTCAGATACGAAGGCATATCTGGAGATACACCGTCATATCTCCTACCTGAATCTGGCCCACAGTGTGTAGAGGATATATATATACATCCCAGGTGTTGTACATATATTTATACACTGTATAGTTAAGCTAGATCAGTTCTTCCTATCCTAATTTACTGATTGTGCTAGCTGCAGTATTCTCACGTGGTGTATTGCCCGTGTGCTCTGTAGTTTGCACCTAAAGTTACTTGGTGTGTACCAGTACTGCACTTGTGCTCTGTAGTTTGCACCTAAAGAAACCCATGCTATTTTTCGCAGTGATTTTCATCCATATTGCCGTGACCAGACATTACATTACATTACATTAAAGCCGCAAGCAGTCTTAAATTACTTTTTTCTTACAGTAATCTCATTTTGTGCAGGGACATTTCTAAACACGTGACACTACTATAAACACCCAGCAGGTACGATATTTAAAGGAATTTTTCATTTTTTTTTTTTCACTTTAAGCATCATTCAAATCACTGCTCCAGAAAAAACTACTTGTTTTTTAACTTTTTTTTTTCCATTGATACATGTTCCCTGGGGCAAGACCCGGGTTCGCAAAGACGTTTTCCGACAATAACTTGCATATTAGGCTTTAAAATGAGCACTTTTGAATTCAAACGTTCGAGTCCCATTGACGTCAATGGGGTTCTAAATGTTCGCGCGAACGTTCGGTCCGTTCGAAGGTTCTGGTGCGAACCGAACGGGGGGGTGTTCGGCTCATACCTAATGAACAGCAATCGGTCATTTCCCCTAGTCGGTCCACCCCCCACCCCCTTCAGTTAGAACACACCCAGGGAACATACTTAACCCCTTCCTCGCCCCCTAGTGTTAACCCCTTCCCTGCCAGTGGCATTTTTATAGTAATCCAATGCATTTTTATAGCACTGATCGCTATAAAAATGCCAATGGTCCCAAAAATGTGTCAAGTGTCCGACGTGTCTGCCATCATGTCGCAGTACTGATAAAAATCGCTGATCGCCGCCATTACTAGTAAAAAAAAACATATAAATAAAAATGCCATTTAACTATCCCCTATTTTGTAAATGCTATAACTTTTGCGCAAACCAATAAAAGCTTATTGCGATTTCTTATTTGTTGTAAAAAAAATTAGAAGAATACGTATCGGCCTAAACTGAGGAAAAAAATAGTTTTTTTATATATATTTTTGGAGGATATTTATTATAGCAAAAAGTAAAAAATATTATAATTTTTTTTTTTTTCTTCAAAATTGTCGCTCTATTTTTGTTTATAGCGCAAAAACTAAAAACCACAGAGGTGATCAAATACCACCAAAATAAAGCTCTTTGTGGGGAAAAAAAGGACTCCAATTTTGTTTGGGAGCCACGTCGCACGACCATACAATTGTCAGTTAAAGCGAGGCAGTGCCGAATCGCAAAAAGTGGCTTGGTCTCTGACCAGCAATATGGTCCGAGGCTTAAGTGGTTGAGCTGCTCAGTCTTCTGTTAGTGATTTTTTTTTTTTTTTTTTTTTTTTTTTTTAAAGGTATCTGATTCTGCAGGGTCACGTATGTAATTATTGTAATTTCCTCTTAAATCAGTTGATTTCTTCATAGTGTGGGGGCAGGTTCACCCTGAGCACATGTAACAGACGTGAAAGGGTCTTGAGAAGCTGCAGAGAATGTAATGCTGCCTGTAACATCGTTTAGCATGACTGGTTTGATGGTGGGTCAGTGATAGTCTGGGGAGGGATGTACAGACCTCTACAGGCTAGACAATGGCACCCTGACTGCCATTGGGTATCGGGATGAAATCCTTGGACCCATTGTCAGACCCTACACCTGGTGCAGTGGGTCCTGGGTTCCTCCTGGTGAACATCAATGACCAGCCTCGTGTGACTAGAGTATGCAGCCAGTTCCTGGAGGATGAAGGAATTGATACCATTGAAAAGCCCCCATCCTCGCCTGACCTAAATCCAATAGAACACCTCTGGGACAATATGTTTTGGTACATCAGATACTGCCAGGTTGCACCTCAGTCTGTTCAGGAGCTCAGTGATGCCCTGTTCCAGATCTGGGAGGAAATACCTCAGGACAGGCCTGGATTGGCCATAGGGCAAACCGGGCATTTGCCCGGTGGGCCGCGGTCGCCGGGCCGCTGTTCTGACTTGCGGGGCCAAGGCAGGCTGCTCTTTAAGCCCGCGCCGGTCCTCCGACCTTTCCGCGGCCGCCCGGCTGCCAGTTCAGCCTCAGGCTCAGCCTTCGGCGTCGGCATCAGCAGCTCCTGAAGGGGGAGGGACTAGAGGAGACACCGCTCCACGGCCGCCAGTGAAGTTTAGCCGTTGGTGCCGGGGGGCGTGACCAGGAAGGGAGAGGAGCCTGCTACAGCCTGTGTTCTGCCGATGGGATCTCTCAGCGAAAACGTAAGTGCGGCCCCTGTAACCTGAATAGGAGGAGCGGTGGGGTGGCTGCATATAGAAGAATCATTCTCTCCATCGTCCTCCCGCGGTCTCTGAATGCCTGCTTCTGCTCCTCTCCCTCTCGCAGGCATTCAGGTACTGCGGGAAGAAGATGGAGAGAATGATTCTTCTATATGCAGCCAACCCACCGCTCCTCCTATCCTTCTTATCTCTGCTGCCCCCACAGTGCTCTCTACCCCCCACAGTGCTCTCTAGTCTCTACCCCCCCACAGTGCTCTCTAGTCTCTACCCCCCCCGTGCTCTTTAGTCTCTACCCCCCCCCATGCTCTCTAGTCTCTACCCCCCCGTGCTCTCTAGTCTCTACCCCCCCCCCCAGTGCTCTCTAGTCTCTACCCCCCCCAGTGCTCTCTAGTCTCTACCCCCCACAGTGCTCTCTAGTCTCTACCCCCCACAGTGCTCTCTAGTCTCTACCCCCCACAGTGCTCTCTAGTCTCTACCCCCCACAGTGCTCTCTAGTCTCTACACCCCCCCACAGTGCTCTCTAGTCTCTACCCCCCCCACAGTGCTCTCTAGTCTCTACCCCCCCACAGTGCTCTCTAGTCTCTACCCCCCCCCACAGTGCTCTCTAGTCTCTACCCCCCCCACAGTGCTCTCTAGTCTCTACCCCCCCCCCACAGTGCTCTCTAGTCTCTACCCCCCCCCACAGTGCTCTCTAGTCTCTACCCCCCCCACAGTGCTCTCTAGTCTCTACCCCTGCCCCCCCACCAGTGCTCTCTAGTCTCTACCCCTGCCCCCCACCAGTGCTCTCTAGTCTCTACCCCCCCACCAGTGCTCTCTAGTCTCTACCCCCCACCAGTGCTCTCTAGTCTCTACCCCCCCCAGTGCTCTCTAGCCCCCCCAGTGCTCTCTAGTCTCTACCCCCCCCCCCCAGTGCTCTCTAGTCTCTACCCCCCCCCCCCAGTGCTCTCTAGTCTCTACCCCCCCCCACAGTGCTCTCTAGTCTCTACCCCCCCACAGTGCTCTCTAGCCTCTACCCCCCCCCACAGTGCTCTCTAGTCTCTACCCCCCCACAGTGCTCTCTAGTCCCTACCCCCCCCCACAGTGCTCTCTAGTCCCTACCCCCCCCCACAGTGCTCTCTAGTCTCTACCCCCCCCCCCCCCACAGTGCTCTCTAGTCTCTACCCCCCCACCAGTGCTCTCTAGTCTCTACCCCCCCACCAGTGCTCTCTAGTCTCTACCCCCCCCCACAGTGCTCTCTAGTCTCTACCCCCCCCCCCCACAGTGCTCTCTAGTCTCTACCCCCCCCCACAGTGCTCTCTAGTCTCTACCCCCCCCCACAGTGCTCTCTAGTCTCTACCCCTGCCCCCCCCACCAGTGCTCTCTAGTCTCTACCCCCCCACCAGTGCTCTCTAGTCTCTACCCCCCCCCCCACAGTGCTCTCTAGTCTCTACCCCCCCCACAGTGCTCTCTAGTCCCTACCCCCCCCCCACAGTGCTCTCTAGTCCCTACCCCCCCCACAGTGCTCTCTAGTCCCTACCCCCCCCACAGTGCTCTCTAGTCCCTCCCCCCCCCACAGTGCTCTCTAGTCTCTACCCCCCCACAGTGCTCTCTAGTCTCTACCCCTGCCCCCCCCCACCAGTGCTCTCTAGTCTCTACCCCCCCACCAGTGCTCTCTAGTCCCTACCCCCCCCCCCACAGTGCTCTCTAGTCTCTACCCCCCCAGTGCTCTCTAGTCTCTACCCCCCCCACAGTGCTCTCTAGTCTCTACCCCCCCCACAGTGCTCTCTAGTCTCTACCCCCCCCCCCCACAGTGCTCTCTAGTCTCTACCCCCCCCCCACAGTGCTCTCTAGTCTCTACCCCCCCCCCCACAGTGCTCTCTAGTCTCTACCCCCCCCCACAGTGCTCTCTAGTCACTACCCCCCCCCCACAGTGCTCTCTAGTCACTACCCCCCCCCACAGTGCTCTCTAGTCACTACCCCCCCCACAGTGCTCTCTAGTCACTACCCCCCCCACAGTGCTCTCTAGTCACTGCCCCCCCCACAGTGCTCTCTAGTCACTGCCCCCCCCACAGTGCTCTCTAGTCTCTACCCCCCCACAGTGCTCTCTAGTCTCTACCCCCCCCCAGTGCTCTCTAGCCCCCCCAGTGCTCTCTAGTCTCTACCCCCCAGTGCTCTCTAGTCTCTACCCCCCCAGTGCTCTCTACCCCCCAGTGCTCTCTAGTCTCTACCCCCCCCAGTGCTCTCTAGTCTCTACCCCCCCCAGTGCTCTCTAGTCTCTACCCCCCCCCAGTGCTCTCTAGTCTCTCCCCCCCCCAGTGCTCTCTAGTCTCTACCCCCCCCCCAGTGCTCTCTAGTCTCTACCCCCCCCACAGTGCTCTCTAGTCTCTACCCCCCCACAGTGCTCTCTAGTCTCTACCCCCCCCCCCAGTGCTCTCTAGTCTCTACCCCCCCCCCCCACAGTGCTCTCTAGTCTCTACCCCCCCCCCCACAGTGCTCTCTAGTCTCTACCCCCCCCCCCACAGTGCTCTCTAGTCTCTACCCCCCCCCCACAGTGCTCTCTAGTCTCTACCCCCCCCACAGTGCTCTCTAGTCTCTACCCCCCCCCCCCCCCACAGTGCTCTCTAGTCCCTACCCCCCCCCCCACAGTGCTCTCTAGTCCCTACCCCCCCCCACAGTGCTCTCTAGTCTCTACCCCCCCCACAGTGCTCTCTAGTCTCTACCCCTGCCCCCCCCCCACCAGTGCTCTCTAGTCTCTACCCCCCCACCAGTGCTCTCTAGTCTCTACCCCCCCACCAGTGCTCTCTAGTCTCTACCCCCCCCCAGTGCTCTCTAGCCGCCCCAGTGCTCTCTAGTCTCTACCCCCCCCAGTGCTCTCTAGTCTCTACCCCCCCCACAGTGCTCTCTAGTCTCTACCCCCCCCCCCCACAGTGCTCTCTAGTCTCTACCCCCCCACAGTGCTCTCTAGTCTCTACCCCCCCCCACAGTGCTCTCTAGTCTCTACCCCCCCCCACAGTGCTCTCTAGTCCCTACCCCCCCCCCACAGTGCTCTCTAGTCTCTACCCCCCCCCCCCACAGTGCTCTCTAGTCTCTACCCCTGCCCCCCCCACCAGTGCTCTCTAGTCTCTACCCCCCCACCAGTGCTCTCTAGTCTCTACCCCCCCCCACAGTGCTCTCTAGTCCCTACCCCCCCCCACAGTGCTCTCTAGTCCCTACCCCCCCCACAGTGCTCTCTAGTCCCTACCCCCCCCCACAGTGCTCTCTAGTCCCTACCCCCCCCCCACAGTGCTCTCTAGTCTCTACCACCCCCCCCCCCACAGTGCTCTCTAGTCTCTACCCCCCCACAGTGCTCTCTAGTCTCTACCCCTGCCCCCCCCACCAGTGCTCTCTAGTCTCTACCCCCCCACCAGTGCTCTCTAGTCCCTACCCCCCCCACAGTGCTCTCTAGTCTCTACCCCCCCCACAGTGCTCTCTAGTCTCTACCCCCCCAGTGCTCTCTAGTCTCTACCCCCCCCCACAGTGCTCTCTAGTCTCTACCCCCCCCACAGTGCTCTCTAGTCTCTACCCCCCCCCCCCACAGTGCTCTCTAGTCTCTACCCCCCCACAGTGCTCTCTAGTCTCTACCCCCCCACAGTGCTCTCTAGTCACTACCCCCCCCCCCACAGTGCTCTCTAGTCACTACCCCCCCCCACAGTGCTCTCTAGTCACTCCCCCCCCCCACAGTGCTCTCTAGTCACTACCCCCCCCCCCCCACAGTGCTCTCTAGTCACTGCCCCCCCCCCCACAGTGCTCTCTAGTCTCTACCCCCCCACAGTGCTCTCTAGTCTCTACCCCCCCCCCCCAGTGCTCTCTAGTCTCTACCCCCAGTGCTCTCTAGTCTCTACCCCCCCCCAGTGCTCTCTACCCCCCAGTGCTCTCTAGTCTCTACCCCCCCCAGTGCTCTCTAGTCTCTACCCCCCCCCCACAGTGCTCTCTAGTCACTGCCCCCCCCCCACAGTGCTCTCTAGTCTCTACCCCCCCACAGTGCTCTCTAGTCTCTACCCCCCCCCCAGTGCTCTCTAGCCCCCCCAGTGCTCTCTAGTCTCTACCCCCCAGTGCTCTCTAGTCTCTACCCCCCCCAGTGCTCTCTACCCCCAGTGCTCTCTAGTCTCTACCCCCCCAGTGCTCTCTAGTCTCTACCCCCCCCCCACAGTGCTCTCTAGTCTCTACCCCCCCACAGTGCTCTCTAGTCACTACCCCCCCCCCACAGTGCTCTCTAGTCACTACCCCCCCCCACAGTGCTCTCTAGTCACTACCCCCCCCCACAGTGCTCTCTAGTCACTCCCCCCCCCCCACAGTGCTCTCTAGTCTCTACCCCCCACAGTGCTCTCTAGTCTCTACCCCCCCCAGTGCTCTCTAGCCCCCCCAGTGCTCTCTAGTCTCTACCCCCCAGTGCTCTCTAGTCTCTACCCCCCCCCAGTGCTCTCTACCCCCCCAGTGCTCTCTAGTCTCTACCCCCCCCGGTGCTCTCTAGTCTCTACCCCCCCCCGGTGCTCTCTAGTCTCTACCCCCCCCAGTGCTCTCTAGTCTCTACCCCCCCCAGTGCTCTCTAGTCTCTACCCCCCCCAGTGCTCTCTAGTCTCTCCCCCCCCAGTGCTCTCTAGTCTCTACCCCCCCCCACAGTGCTCTCTAGTCTCTACCCCCCCCACAGTGCTCTCTAGTCTCTACCCCCCCACAGTGCTCTCTAGTCTCTACCCCCCCACAGTGCTCTCTAGTCTCTACCCCCCCCCCCACAGTGCTCTCTAGTCTCTACCCCCCCACAGTTCTCTCTAGTCTCTACCCCCCCCACAGTGCTCTCTAGTCTCTACCCCCCCCCCCAGTGCTCTCTAGTCTCTACCCCCCCCCCAGTGCTCTCTAGTCTCTCCCCCCCCCCCCCAGTGCTCTCCGCCTCTCCCCCTGTGCTCTTCACCTCTCCCCAATGCTCTCTAGCCCCCCCATGCTCTCTAGCCCCCCCATGCTCTCCACCTCCCTCCTGTGCTCTTCACCTTCCCCCTGTGCCCTCTGCCTCTCCTCCTCCTCCCTATGCTCTACACTTCCCCCTGTGCTCTTCACCTCCCCCCAATGCTCTCCAACACCCCCAGTGCTCTCCAGCCTCACCTTCTCTCCACCTCCCTCCTGTGTTCTCCACCTCCCCCCATGCTCTATGCTGCCCCCCTGTGCCCTCCGTCTCTCCCCCTGTGCTCTCCACCTTCCCAATGCTCTACGCTGCCCCCCCTGTGCCCTCCGCCTCTCCCCCTGTGCTCTTTTCAATTCCCCCTAATTCTCTACAGCCCCCCCGTGCTCTCTATCCCCCCCAGTGCTCTCCAGCCCCCCTCTTCTCTCCACCTCCCTCCTGTGCTCTCCACCTCCCCCCATGCTCTACGCTGCCCCCTATGCCCTCTATCTCTCCCCCTGTGCTCTTCACCTCCCCCATGCTCAACGCTTCCCCCCCCCCTGTGCCCTCTGCCTCTTCCCCTGTGCCCTCTGCCTCTTCCCCTGTGCCCTCTGCCTCTCCCTCTGTGCCCTCTGCCTCTCCCCCTGTGCCCTCTGCCTCTCCCCCTGTGCCCTCTGCCTCTCCCCCTGTGCCCTCTGCCTCTCCCCCGTGCTCTCTAGCCTCCCCTGTGCTCTCCGCCTCTACCCTGTGCTCTCTGCCTCTACCCTGTGCTCTCCAGCCTCCCAGTGCTCTTTAACACCCCAGCCCAGTGCTTTCCACCTCCCACATGCTCTACGCTGCCCCCCTGTGCCCTCCGTCTCTCCCCCTGTGCTCTCCACCTCCCCCATGCTCAACGCTTCCCTCCTGTGCCCTCTGCCTCTACCCCTGTGCTTTCTAGCCTCCCCTGTGCTTTCTAGCCTCCCCTGTGCTTTCTAGCCTCCCCTGTGCTTTCTAGCCTCCCCTGTGCTCTTTAACACCCCAGTCCAGTGCTTTCCACCTCCCACATTTTAGTATATGTGTATTATTTTATGCCCCATCTCTCTAAATTATGCAGAATTTTTCATAACTTAAGCCGAGTGCCACCACCTTCAAAGGGATGGCTAGCATATGCAAATATCTTTCTATAGATTTAGCAAACTGTTAAGACATTCCCTGTGTGGTCTCATATTTCTCTTAACCTCTATGGGTGATGTTTCCAGGAAACAAAACTAACCAAGACAAAGCAGGGTGTGTTGTAGGAACTGAAGCGGGGGGCTGACAACCATGGGCATCCGCTGATGCGGGGGGCGCTTCGGCAGCGGCATTTTACCCTTTCTTTGACCGCTAGCGGGGGTTAAAAGCACCCCCCATGTTAAAATGTAAAAACACCCCACTGTGCATCTTTCAATATCTCTTTGTCACTACTGTGTACCCCCTCTCCACAACTGCACCTCTGGACTCCTTTACATTACACAGCACCTCACAGCTCTGGACTACACTATATTGACAGTATATTTATTTCAGGTCTAAAAGAGGAACCTTTTGGAATGAGGGACAAATGGATTTGATTCCAGAAGAGGGACAGGCACTCTAAATAAGGGACAACTAGAAACTATGCCCTGGGCTACAACTCTGTGTTGTGTTTGCTCTGCATTTCCAGACTTGCTAAAAACACATCAGAAAATAGTCTATTGTTACCTGTGGCAACAGATGTTGGAACAAACAAAGCACAGGCCTGGTAAACAATATCAAACGGCGCTCCCTTCCCTCTGTCCTCTGGCGCTCGTATCGTAGGTCACGGAGCTGGGTCTGTGTTGTGTGCAAGGTCCCGCCCCCCTAGTTCGGCTCGTGTGATAGGCGGAACACTAGAAGACTATCAGACGAGTCGAACTAGGGGGGCGGGACCTTGCACACAGACCCAGCTCCATGACATACGATTCGAGCGCCGGAGGACAGAAGGAGGGGAGCGCTGCAGTCACCGCTTAAAGCGGCCCCAGGGCCAGTTTGGCCCTGCTCCTGGCTCTCCCTGGTGATTCTAGGGGGGGGGGGGGTGCAAACGATCCCCCTTGCCCTATGGAGCGGACCCCATGCTGACAACCAGTATAAGTCAAGCCAGGATGGGACACCCCAGCAGGCATCCCCACATTTAAGGGAGAGGAAGACCGTTCCCCTGTGCTCATGATATTCTTTGACAGCGTCACTATCCATGGATCTGGGCAGGAATTGGTTACACCATGTAACACCATTCAACAATGTAACAGTGAGCTATAGCTGTATGGTGGCGAATTACAGTTTCCACCACTCAACTAGTTCCCCTAGTGTTGCCTTTATACTTTATCTGAATTGGCACTCACTGCACTATAGACCAAGCTTTTACCTTTTTGCCATCAATTATTATTGTGAATTGGTGTCGCCACAATATTTCCTAATTAGTTATAGGAACTGCAGTCTGCTCACATAATCTGTAAAAAAAAAAAAAAACACTTCTTCTTTGTCACCCTGAAGCTCCCACTCCAACCACTTTGCATATTTTATATATACTGTGATTCTGTACCTGCCAAATATGCTGCATAAATCTCCCTCCACTGAGTCTGGCTCCAACCATTTTAAATGTGGGCAGTTGACACACCTCCAGATCTGCAGCCCTGCCTAGGCTTTTTACCAGAAAAACAAGAAGGGGACTGTATAAGGTATTTACTGTCAGAAAAAAATAAATGTTTTACTATCCAAAGTTAAAAAACGGCAAGGAAAGATGAAAAATGACTGAAGTTCCGCTTTAAGCACTTTAATGGTGATCAACAGGGATGTGCCCCTTAATATAGTGGATGCCCATTCACATAACTAATAAGTACTGAGCACTTTATAACTTTCACAAGAGGTCAGGCAGTAAGCCGCATGAGAGCTGTGTCCTTCTCACAGAGGACTGCATTGCAGAAGCATAAGTACAGGGGTTGGTAGGTGCAAGATCCCTGAAGAGGAAGAATGGTTTGTGCTAACCCCTTTTATGACGGGGTAAAACAAACCCAGACCCAATTTTGCAACTTTGACATGAGTTCGTAAAACTAATTATACAGTATCTCACAAAAGTGAATACACCCTCACATTTTTGTAAATCTTTTATATCTTTTCATGTGACAACACTGAAGAAATTACACTTTGCTACAATGTAAAGTAGTGAGTGTAGCGCTTGTATAACTGTTTAAATTGTCCCCTCAAAATAACTCGACACACAGCCATTAATAGCTAAACCGCTGGCAACAAAGTGAGTACACCCCTAATTGTCCAAATTGAGACCAATTAGCCATTTTCCCTCCTCGATGTCATGTGACTCATTAGTGTTACAAGGTCTCAGGTGAATGGTGAACAGGTGTGTTAAATTTGGTGTTATTGCTCTCTCTATCATACTGGTCACTGTAAGTTCAGCATGGCACCTCATGGCAAAGAACTCTCTGAGGATCTGAAAAAAGAATTGGCTTAGGCTACAAGAAGATGGCCTAGGCTCTGGTGAAGTCCATGCCAAAGAGGGTTAAGGGAGTGCTGGAAAATAATGGCGGCCACACAAAATATTGACACTTTGGGCCTAATGTGGACATTTCCACTTAGGGGTGTACTCACTTTTATAAGAATGGGGGGGGGGGGGAACTGCGCTAGACTCAAATGAGAAAACAAAAAACAAGCAGCCAACACTCAAAGTCTAATAGAATTGGTGAAAAAAATTAGTGTCGCGCTAATGATGTAATTGTGTGAAGGATTACTCCTAAATAAGTGAACTCGAAATACACATAAAAAAAAAAACAACCTTGGGCCGGGTTCACACTAGTCCGACAAACGCTCCGACATTGGGAGCTCATGTCGCATGGCGTGTGAAAATCAATGTTTCCCTATGAGAGATGTCTTAACTGGTCCGACACATGTCGGAGCGACTTTGCAAATGCTCCCTGTACTACTTTGGTCCGACTTTGATCCTACTTCACTCCATTGAATGTTATTGAAGTCGGATCAAAGTCGGAACTCAGTCTTGCACGCTCCGACTTTGGCATGCGACTTGTACTCTGCTGATCTTGAGGGGGAACTCCACACCAAATTTTAACAAAAAACGGCATGGGGGAGCATACCAGGCCCATGGGTCTGGTGCGGATTTAAAGGGGGAACCCCCTACACCGAAACAAAAACGGCGTGGGGGTCCCCCCAAAACCATACCAGACCCATATCCGAGCAGCAGCCCGGCTGGTCAGGAAAGGGGGTGGGGACGAGAGAGCGGCCCCCTCAACCGTGACAGGCCGCATGCCCTCAACATGGGGAGGTAGGTGCTCTGGGGCAGGGGGGAGCCCTGCTGCCCCCCCACCCCAAAGCACCCTGCCCCCATGTTGATGAGGACAGGGCCTCTTCCCAACAACCCTGGCTGTTGGTTGTCGGGGTATGCGGGCGGGGGGCTTATCGGAATCTGGAAGCCCCCTTTAACAAGGGGGCCCCCAGATACCGGCCCCCCACCCTAGGTGAATGAGTATATAATGCCCCTATCCATTCACCGGGAGGAAAAGTGTAAAAAAATAAACACACTGCACAGGTTTTTAAAATATTTTATTAGTCCGCTCCGGGGGTCTTCTTCCGTCTTCTCCACTCTCTTCTTCTGCTCTCCCCAGTTCTTCTCCCACTTTCCGGTGCCTTCCGCTGGGCTGCGCCGCCGCTATCTTCTTTGTAGCTCTTACTAGCGGCGGCCAGCCCGGTCTTCTTCCGTCGCCTTCTTCTTCCCTCTTCTTTTCTTCCGGTGTTGACTCGACGATGCCTACCGCTGTAATGCCGGGTGCGTGGTGCGCAGCGATTTATATAGGCCTCTTATGACGTCACAGTCCCAGAATACTCCGGGTGGTGACGTCGCCACCCGGAGCATGCTGGGACTGTGACTCCTGAAGTCACTTGTGAGTGACGAATGCGCGCAAGAGTCCTGTTCAAAGAGGTACCGGATGTGATGCCAGCGAGTCCGCCACTCGGTTTTTATGTGCTGTATTTTAAAACTACCTTTTGGGAGTACCTAGTGTATAAGCTGTTTTTATACTATTACATTGCTCCTACGTTATTACGCTATTGGTGCTTTCCTTTATCTTTCCGTGTGAGGACCATTGCCACCTCCAACGTCCTGAAATTTCGTTGCTGCACTTATCCATATAGAGTTGTTTTATGCCGTTACCTTACAGCAGTAAGGTAAGGGGACATCTGCACTACTTTTAAGGAAATTGGAACCCTTCCCCCGGCAAGCACTATATGTTTGGACACTTGGCACCAGCACTTTATTACATGCGTTCCAGTAGCGTTCAGCCTGCTGCTCCTGCATGAAAACTTATGCTGTTTTCACTGGGCTGGATTCAGGTAGAATTGCCCCTTATTTGCGGAGGCGCAGGGCAGCGTTTTTGCCCTGCCCCCCCGCAAATTTACTGCGCTACCCGCGATTCACGGAGCAGTAGCTCCGTAAATTGCGTGTGCGCTGTGTAAACTTGCCCTGCGTAAGGGCGCCTAATGTAAATGATCCCGTAGGGGGTGGGAATCATTTAAATTAGGCGCGCTCCCGCGCCGAGCGTAGAGCGCATGCTCCGTCGGGAAACTTTCCTGACGTGCATTGCGGCAAATGACGTCGCAAGGACGTCATTTGCTTCAAAGTGAACGTGAATGGCGTCCATCGCCATTCACGAATCACTTACGCAAATTACGTAAAAATCGAACGTCGCGATGCGGAAACGTCGGGTATACTTTAGCATTGGCTGCCCCTGCTATTAGAAGGGGCAGCCTTACGCTAAACACGCCGTACAGAAACAACTTAAATTGCCTACGCAGGGCTCGCGCAACATTGTGAATCGGTGTTAGTATGCAATTTGCATACTATACACTGAGCACAATGGGAGCACCCCCTAGTGGCCATCGCAAGAATGCAGCCTAAGATATGCGTGGCATAAGAGCCTTATGCCACGCAGATTTTAGGCTGCAGTCGGCGTTACGATGTTCCTGAATCAGGAGCATTCGTAACGCCGGGGCAAGTAAAGTAAGCAATTGCGCTGTGTAACCTATGGTTACGCAGGCGCAATTGCTTCTTGAATCCGGGCCACTGTTTTATATGTTTGCTATCGCCTATGTGTATAGTTTTGTAGCCTTCTGGCTATAGCAGCGCCTGCTGTCTTATTCACCTAGCACTATTATGTTCACCTTGGATTTGTTACTATGCATCACTGAAGTCATGTACTGTTACACTGTTTAGATGCACTTATTTCATTTTGGGATCTAGCACTGGTATTTATGAGATTTATACTATTATTTCCTATCCCTACAGCGCAGCACTATTTTTTATTCACAGGTGGTTTACTGTGTTCTTGGCTCCCACACCAGGAGACCACAATAGCTCAGCGGAAGTGATTCCCTGATTGTGTTGATGGGGAAATCGAGTGAATTTTCTTTTACTGCAACCATTGCATCTTTAGCCTGCCTTGCTGTGCTTTGGCGCAAGCACAACACTTTGTGAGCTGCTCCCCTTTTTTTTGTTTTTGTTTTCTTCCAAACAATGGAGTATGTAATCTTTCATTGTTTAAAGTTGTTTGTGGTTTATTGCGACCATGAACAGATCTGGGTAGAGGAGCATTGACAGTATGCCCCAAAGTTGTAGCACTCTTATGTATATGACTGCAAGTTATCTTTACAGATGTATTCCAAACTGCTCATGTTCATTGATGAGTCTTCATTCTTTCTGTTTCCATACAGCTTTGGTAAAATGATTGGTGGAATGTATATGGGAGAAATTGTGCGTCATGTGCTAGTCAAACTGACCAACCAGGGATTACTCTTTGGTGTGTCAGCACTGAAGCTTCTTAACAAAGCAACCTTTGGAATGAAGGATGTGTCGGACATTGAGAAGTAAGTGATTTCTTGCATTTATGTTTAATTTATTATTATTATTATTATTATTATTATTATTATTATTCTTATTATATATATTTTATTTTTTATTGTTACGAACAGTGTCGCCTAATCTTTTTATATATTTTGGGCTGGAGAACACTGTGATTGGCACCCAATGCAATACCCATCTTCTTTTAGGATTGCACACGACATTCTTGTTTTACTGGTCATACCCTGGATTGAAATTTTATCATGTATACATTTATGACGTACGGTAGTTATATTTCTATTGCTGGGAATGTGTGGCTTTAAAGGAAAAGGCTAACTCTAAGCCCAGGCATACTGTGCAAAATTATAATTGTGGCGCAGCATGTGCCACAAGGTGGTTTGCCACTGCCGATTATGGTGCTCCTACATGGAAGTCTGGGGAAAATATGCACTTGGTGGATATAATGGCAAACCAGAAGTTGATGACCATTATGCATAACTCAACAAAACTTGCAGCTTGTATGTGACACATTTGTGCTTTCTCCCATCTAGTGACAATTTTCCTTTTGAAAAAACTAAAAGTGTTTTGGCTGTCTTCGGTCTAAAGCCAAATGAAGAGGACTGTGTCCGGGTAAAGTGTGTGTGCTGCGCGGTGTCTTTGAGGTCTGCTAGGCTGTGTGCTGCTGGACTTTCTGCAGTTGCCAACCGCATAAAGAACAATAGGCCACATCATCTGGGTAGAGTCACAGTGGGCGTCGCTGGATCTGTATACAAAACGAACCCAAAGTAAGAAGGCTTTAACTTTTGCTTCCTTGAACCATACTAATTATGTGTGTGTGTGTGTATGTATATATGTATATATATATATATATATATATATATATATATATATATATATATATATATATATATATATAATTTATTTTATTTTTTTATTGCAGTATAAGTTTTGGATGAAGTTTGTTGGATTAATAAAACGCATGTCACTGCAAAAGCGTGCAATTTGCCTACCTTTTTAAAAGTGGACAGTGCCAGTCAGTAGGGCAGTGAACGGTGTCAGTGTTTTTGTTTTGGTGAAATATTAGTGTCCAGATAGCAACCCTGATGTCTCGCTTTTAAGATCGAGAAAGGGACTGAGGACAGACTCCCCAGTCCCTTTCTCTGCAGCCTCAGCTGCACTTTACAGTGACTGGATGGGAATTGCTCAATGCTGAGCGGCTTCCTGTTCATTTACAATAAAAAAAACTAATAAACACAGTTTAATATGCTTCAGTATGCATGAACACTATTAGTTATCAGTACCAATCATTATGTGTGTTAAAGTGGGGTTCCAACCACAATTAGCATTTTTTAAATGCATGTCCTTTCATCACGCGTTTTTTATAATATAAATCCGGTCACTTACTATTTTACAATCCGCCGCCGCTCCGCATAGTTATTCAAAAAAGATAGTTTATAAAACTATATCCACACCGTTGTCATTTTGCTTGTGGGCATTGTGAAGCTGAGATGTGCATTAGGGGGGGATTTGTACTGGGAAGGAGGGTACCAAAATCGTCCTCAAGGGGTTCTTTTCTGGTAGTCATGTCCGATGAGCATCTGACCTCAAAGCCTTTACATGCATGGAACCCCATTCCTCTTGGACAGGATGAGGCAAGTTGAGACTGAGGCCTTTTTTCTGATCTAGGACAGCCTCTGATCTTCTCTTCAACCAGGACATTGTTCTTCTGTCCCAGTGTCTGGCTTCCGTTCTCTGACAGCATTTTTTCTCTTGTTTTGTTACCGACTACTACCACAATTAACACTTTTTTTGTGACCATCCCATAATTTTTGTTTCTTGGTCTGCCACTCTAAGTAGGGTAGATCAACTAGCTTCCAAACGTGTTGTCTTGAGGATAGTTTTATTTATTTTTTACCCACCCCTGTTTCAGACTGTGAATATGTCCTGAAGGTCTTGGAGTTACCTAAGGGACATGGTTTCACCACTCTGTTTTTTGTTCCTTCTCCTGGTGTCAAAGAAACTAAACACAAGTAGATCGCTCTTAACAAAAAGTTCTAACTCCCCTACCTTTTCTATACAACACTATAAAACGTTTAAACACAATTTTTTTGGGTATCTTTCAGATTTGGTGAACACCTCAATGAAGCTTTGAAAGAGCTTGCTCCAGGATGCCAAATTAAATTTTTGGTTTCCGAGGATGGAAGTGGAAAGGGCACTGCCATTGTGACGGCTGTAGCTCAAAGGCTTGCAACCCAGAGAAAGCACATTAATGAAATCTTGGCCCCATTTCTAATGTCCCTTGCAAAGCTAAAGGAGGTTCAAAGTCGCATGCGTAATGAAATGGAGATTGGTCTACATAAGCAGACACAGCCTGGAGCCACTGTGAAGATGCTTCCCACCTATGTGCGTGCTACACCAGATGGAACAGGTAAGGGTCAAATATTGATCAACATCATGTATAATGAGCTTTGTTATTATATAAGACAAATCCGTCCATGTATCCCCAAAGTTCGCAGTTGATGGGGGGTAATTATGGTTTATGAATTCTAAACCTGCTGTGATTAGAGCCTACTTTTATTTGATGCAGAATAACATTGCAAGAATTGAACCCCTTATTTCCTAAGACAACCCAGAATTTAGATAAGCTGACCGGCTTCTGTTGGACGAGCTTGCTGGTAAACCAATGGCTGAGAGCGCTGATCTGAGTATTCTGGCAGGGTCCCCCTGTCGGAAGACAAAATCTCAGTGGGGGAGATCGCTGTACCAATGTCAGATCGTTGGCACAGTGGCTGTGACCAGAGCTGTCGGGGGGGGGGGGGGGGGTTTCATTCAACCTGCTGGGTTGAGTGAAAAAAAAAAGTGTGTACCAGGCTTAAGTAGGCTGCTGGGTTACCCATTTTCAAACTTGATATACAAACCAATAACTAACTGAAGTGTTTCTGCTCACTGTGAGGCAGTGGCTTAGCAATGCAACAGGAAGTGTTGTCTCGGGCAGGATCTCCAGATAAACGTATGCAACAGATTTGCAAAAAAAAAAGAAAAGACACCACGGGTGTCAAACTGGTCACCTTTCAGCTGTTTCAGAACTTCTGGTCCCATGAGGCATGCCAAGGCTGGGGGTTAAAAGCATGACTCCCACAGGCAGAGGCATGATTGGACTTGTAGTTCTGCAACAGCTGGAGGGCCACCTACTTGACACCCCTGCTCTACACAGTAAAAGCAGGATGCTAAACATGGGGGGGGGGGAATAAATAAAAATGGAGGCTGCCATTTCTGAAATTGGACATTGGCTATAAATCTTTCTGCCTGGCAACATGTATTAATACAAACAATGCTTCCTATTTTAATGTTGTTGGTGTCAAGCCTGACCTTTTGATTGGAGGTTAGCAACTATAGTAATTCATGATTTATGTGCCATGACAAAATGTTTTGTCTTCTGTGGACTTTACTGCAGTGTTGCCAACCTACCAGATTGAAATTTACTGACACAACACCCAAATTCTATTGGCACAGCCAAGTTTTTACTGGCATTTCCAAAAGTTAAAAAATTACAGTTTTGAGCGCAAATTTGAGTATTTAGGCTACAAAAAAATACAATATGCAATTGGTAATACAATTTAAGGTTGATTTTAATAAGGCAACAAATGTATTTCTTATTTTATTTTCGATATAGAAATTGGCTCAGGGACAGGACTCAGGAGGGCAAGAAATTAGAATCGGCGGCACACATACATAAAATTGACTCTCACACTGACAGCAGTGTGCAGCAGCACAGATGAGACCCCCCCGACATGTCATGTCACAGTGACAATCTCTCTCCAAACCAAGCGGTCTCTTCAGTCCACTCCAGTCTAAGCGGCACTGACGGTCCAGGTCCCAGTCCCAGCCTGCATTGCTCCCATACTGCAGACCTGCACACGAGGCTCTGGCCGCTACGTCTTGGCTGCATTGCACCATGACATCACAAGACATGCTAAGGCGCCGCCTCCACCAGAGCCACCTGATCACACTGTAGCAGGCACTCGGATGGTCTCAGCCAGCTCTGGACCAAGCCGAGCGTCGCAGCCATATTTTTTACTGGCAACTTCTTACTTTTACTGGAAGGAGAAAATTTGCCTGTTTTTTACTGGCTGCCAGTAAAATTACTGACGGTTGGCAACACTGCTTTACTGTCTGCTCATTAAATGGCAACTTTATTGTGGTATGTATATAAACTAAAAATCCACTTGGTTTTTATTTTAATGAGTCAAAAGTGGTGCTGCTGTGGAAATGTGAATGTTTTGGGTCGCCAAAGATTGGTTGCATAAAATGGGCTGTTGCCATTTTTACACACAGAGAATGTTTTTTTTTTTTTCTTCTATTCCCATACTGGGCTCTGCTAGAGATGATCTAATATGTTTTTCCTATTGCAGAAGTTGGAGAATTCATTGCTTTGGATTTAGGTGGTACCAATTTCAGAGTATTGTGTGTAAATGTGGGCTTGAAAAATGAAGGTGGCGTGCAGATGAAGAGCAAGACCTTTACCTTGCCTACAGAAGTGATTCAAGGGACTGGAGAAGGGGTATGTCTCTCCCTCAAGAGTGGCGATATTTGAAATCTGTAAATTTGAAATATGTATAGCAAACAAATTGGTTGATTTTATAAACTGACATTCCCTTTCTTCTTCTTCTTCTTCTTTTTTTTTTTTTTTTTTTTTTTTTTTTCTTCTAAGATGTTCAAATTCTGCTAGAATATTCTAATATTTATACTATTTTTAAATGTCTATTTTGCAACATAAAATGCAACTTCTACTTTTGCAACATTAATTAGTGAACTGAATATATTTTATAGTACCGTACAAGCTTTGGAAAGTATTCATTTATTGCCAGACATGATGATGTATAAATAACCTCCAAAAAAATCACATACTTCTATATACAAGTGGAACTGACATCAAGGAATAAAAGTTAATTAAAACGGGAGATCTGAAAGTGGAGATCTAGATACAGATCAGTGGAACAAGCGTGCTATTTACAAGGACTCCAGGCAATAAAGCAGAGGTGTGAAATGAGCACCATTTGATCATGGCATTTTGTCCCTTATCTGCCAAGGAGCATTTTTTTAACTACACAAAGACTATGGCTTTGCTAATGTCTTAGGAGCGCATAAATCTCTTGTCTCCATTTAGGAAACCATATAATGTATCCAATTTCTGAATGGATGTCTATTCCTGTTCGTTCCCTTCATTGGGGTTTGTTTAGGAGTAGAACATGTTTTCTTTATAATATGAATTTTCACAGATTTTTAGTGAATGAGGTGAAGCCAAGTAAAAAAAAACATTTTGCAAAAAATATCCAATCGTGTGCAAAGAAAATATAAATTGGGGGGAAAAAATATAAAACATCAACTGGATTTTCACTTTGCAAATAAAATGTTTATTTGCCTTTAGTGAACATAATGATATACAAGGGGTCTTCAAAAGTTTTCGCACTTTCATATTTTAGTTGGAAACGGTAAGGACAGGAGTAGTAATAAGTCGTGTCTGAGGGTGTCATTTGACTAGTGTGCCTGGTAAGCCAACTGACATTGCAGTTTAGTAAGAGTTGTCACGGTGTGGTGAAGATGGCTGAGAAATGTATAAATTGTACCAAAGAGGAGTAGCGTTCTTTGATAGGCTTTTTGCGGCAGAAAGTGTGTCAGGAGCACAAATTTATCTCCATACTGAGCACACGTGGAGAATAAAGTTCTCTCTCATAGTCATTTGAGTGGGCGTTTATGGAACACCCAGCTTATAGCCCGGAATTGGTGCCATCTGTTTTTTTTTTTTTTTTTTTTTTTTATAATTTTGGACCGCTCAAAGAAGCTTTAAGGAGAAGATTTTTATGTGATGATGTGAAAGTTGGGTACAGTGTTGCATGACCACACATTTGCCAGTTAAAGTAGTGCAGTGCTGAATAGCAAAAACCTCCCTGGTCAAGCTAATGTATTCCTGAGCGTAAGTGGTTAACCCAATTTCCCTATCAGAATAGTAACCCTCAATATTATATACTCAGGGAAGTTCAGCAGAATTGTTCTGTCACTATTAAATGTCCTGCTGTTCAAGTTAAATTGGTACAAATATATCTGCTGACCAATTGTTTTGCCATTTTAGTTTGGGGGGGGGGGGGGGGGGGGGCGCGGCGGCATGTGGTGGGATAAGTGTATTTTTTTCAATTGATTTGATCTAATGATAGGAAGTTTCTTTCAAAATCGACTCTTCTGTAAATCAATGCACAGTTAACAAAGTCTCTTATAAATGTACATTTCAGAACAAGGAGACAGTTGAATTAATAAAGCTTTTAATATAGTATGCTTTTCCAGATGAGGATAACATGACAAATCTTGCATAAAAAGAATGCAAAACAATTAATTAGGCTGGAATTTTACATGTACCGTGCCTTGAAATGGTATTCATACCCCTTGAAATTTTCCACATTTTGTCATGTTGCAACCAAAAACGTAAATGTATTTAATTGGGATTTTATGTGATAGACCTACATAAAGTGTCACATATTTGTGAAGTGGAAGGAAAATTATAAATGGTTTTCCAATATTTTTTTCTTTTTTTTTTTTACAAATATCTGAAAAGTGTGGCATGCATTTGTATTCAGCCTCCTTTACTCTGATACCCCTAACTAGTGGCACCAACTGCCTTCAGAAGTCCACCTGTATGTAATGTATTAGTATAAATGCAGCTGTCCTGTGAAGCCCTCAGAGGTTTGTTCGAGAACCTAAGTAAACAAACTGCATCATGAAGGCCAAGGAACACACCAGACAGGTCAGGGATAAAGTTGTGGAGAAGTTTAAAGCAGGGTTAGGTTCTAAATACAATATCACAAGCTGTGAACATCCTATGGAGCACTGTTCAATTCATCATCTGAAAATGGAAAGACATCCACCTAAACTGACAGACTGGACAAGGAGAGAATTAATCAGAGAAGCAGCCAAGAGGCCCATGGTAACTCTGGATGAGCTGCAGTGATCCACAGTTCAGGTGAGAGAATCTGTCCACAGGACAACAATTTGTCATGCACGCCACAAATCTGGCCTTTATGGAGTTACAAGAAGAAAGTCATTGTTGAAAGCGATCAGTCCCATTTGCGAGAAGCCATGTGGGGCACACAGCAACTATGTGGAAGAAGGTGCTCTGCTCTGGTCAGATGAGACTAAAATTGAACTTTTTGACCTGAAAGCAAAACTGTATGGTGTAAAACGAACAATGCACATCACCCTGAACACACCATCACAGCCATGAAACATGGTGATGGCAGCATAATGTTGTGGGAATGTTTTTTTTCAGCATGGACAGGGAAGCTGGTCAGAGTTGATGGGAAGATGGATGGAACCAAATACAGGGCAATCTTAGAAGAAAACCTGTAAAGCCCTGTACACACGATTGGTTTGTCAGACCGATGGCCCGTTTTCATCGGACAAACTGATCGTGTGTGGGCCCCATCGGTTTGTCTTCCATCAGTGAAAAAAAATAGAACATGTTTTAAAATTATCCTATGGCTAAAAAACCGATGGAAAAAAACGATGGTCTGTGTGGAACTCCATCGGTCAAAAATCCACGCCTGCTCAGAATCAAGTCGACGCATGCTCTGAAGCATTGAACTTCATTTTTCTCAGCACGTCGTAGTGTTTTACGTCACCGTGTTGGACACTGTCGGATTTTTGACTGATAGTGTGTAGGCAAGACTGATTAAAGTCAGCTTCATCGGATATCCACCGAAAAAATCCATTGGATTAGATTCCATCAGATATCCGATCATGGTGTACAGGGCTGTAGAGTTTGCAAAATACTGGGGCAAAGATTCACCTTTCACCAGGACAATGACCTTAAAGCGGTTGTAAAGGGGAAAAAAAAAAAATTCCTTTAAAATAACAAACATGTTATGTTATACTTACCTCCACTGTGCAGTTGGTTTTTCACAGAGTGGCCCCAATCCATGTCTTCTAGGGTCCCTCGGCGGCTGTCTCTGGTCCTTCCCGCAAGTACTGACCACAGTCATGTGAGAGCTCACATGGTGGTGAGTAATTGCGGCCGCGCTCCCGTGATACAGTGAGCGGATATGGCCGCTCGCTGTATCACTCGGCCCCGCCCCTCGGCGCCCTGCGTCACTGGATGTGACTGACCGCAGCGCCAGCCAATGGCTGCGCTGCTTTCAATCCATCCGCTCTAGCCAATCAGCGGTCAGGCTGAGCGGCGAAGAGGATCTCGGGACCGCGCAGGACTTTTGACGAGTCGGGTAAGTAAAACGGGAGCTCGGGGAGGGGGGGGGGGGGGCGTCAACATCAGATGTTTTTTCACCTTAATGCATAGATTGCATTAAGGTGAATTTTTCTCACCTCGTCTTTCAGGACAGCACCTGGAGAGAGCGCAGCTCCACCCACTTCCCAGGAAACACTGCAGTCAATGCTATAAATTCCGCCCCCTTCCACCATGGCCTCAGTTGTAGTGTTTCCTCCGGCCATGGTGGAAGCTCTGCAGGGAACCAGGGGTGTGCTGTTCTCTCCCCAGGCGGGGAAGGTGGATTGTTTTTGAGCATACCGGTGTTTTAGGTTAGGAGGTGATCCTCCAGAGGCGGACCCGACTTCTCCCCTGACGCGCGGGTGAAGGTCGGGTGCTTCTCCTCTTCGGTCCGGCGAGGACAGAGGCTGCTGGAGGTCCCGCTCCCTTAGTCCGGGCATCGTAGCTTGCGGGGGGGCGGTCAGGTGCCGTCCTTCCGGCATACGAGGCTCCGGAGCGGAGGGCGTAGTGACGTCCTTTCCGGGTGGAGGCGGGACTTCCGGCGGCGCGTGGCGGCTTCCGGTTCCGGCCGCCTGGAACGCAAGAGGGGGAGTGAGCCTCGGCGGTGCTATTTCCGGGTCTCGCAGCGGCGAGAGGAACCCGGGAGATTTAAAACAGCTGTCGCACGCCCGCAGCGTTCTGGGACCATGGAGCCAGAAGACGCAGCGGAGGTGGCGGGAGCAGGAGCCACAAGCACCAGCCCGGCCCAGGTAGGAGACCCAGCGAGGGTCAATGTACCAGGGTGTTGTTATGTCCCTCTTTTCTGCCCCTTCGGGGGAGGGGAGCCTGCCTCACTCACCCTAGTCACTTCTGTGGGTGCGTGTAGTTTTCTGGTACAGCGGTGATGGGTGCTGGTTTTTATTTGTTCACTAGCTGTGTGCACTTGTGTGTTTTGTTGGCTGGCGTACAAAGGTTAAACATAGCGTTGTTGTCCTTTGTGTCGTTTCAGAAAGTTAAAGAAAAACTTAAAGTGGTAGAACCTCCTCCTTCCAAGAAGCGGTGTGCTACTTGTAAAGCTTCCCTTAAAGGGAACTGGACCAAACCTTTATGCAAAACTTGTATTGCGGAGATTGTCAGGGGGGAAGCCTCTACTAGTTCGGCCTCTGAGCAGACCACCGTCAAGGGAACGGGGGAGTTGCTCTCTTCATTTAGGGAGGAGTTGCACCAGACTTTCCAGTCTTTTCGCTCCTTCCTGGACAAGGGTCCGACTAAAGGATCTAAGGCCAGGGCCAGTACCCCCTCCACATCTAGAAGGTTAGACAGTGAGTCCGAGGAGGAGGAACCTGAAAATGCTATTTCAGGATCAGAGGCGGAGGATGAAGAAGAAAGGGATACTTCTTCCTCACGCTATAAACTGTCCTTAGAGGAGGTTGATGACCTATTAAGGACAATTCATTCTACCCTAAACATTAAAGAAGATGCGACTCAGCTGTCATTGCATGACAGGATGTACCAGGGTTTGGAGGAGGTAAAACATCGTACCTTCCCGGTACATAAAGTATTGTCTGAGACAATTAAAAGAGAATGGAAGGACCCAGAGAAGGCACCCTTCTTTTCTAAATCTCTGAAAAGGAGATTTCCTTTCGATGAGGATCCAACGCAGGCCTGGAATAAAAGGCCTAAACTGGATGCAGCATTCTCAAAAGTTTCCCGCAATACGGACCTAGCTTTTGAGGATACAGGTGCCCTTAAGGATCCCCTGGATAAAAGAGCAGATAGCCTGCTCAAAAAAGCCTGGGATACCTCCTTGATTAATCTTAAACCAGCTATGGCATCCACTGTGGTGGCCAGAAACCTTGAGCATTGGCTGGATCAGCTCAAAGGTCACATTGAGGCCTGTACCTCTCGTAGAGAGCTTTTGGAGTCCTTTCCAGTCCTTATGAAAGCGGTAGGCTATATAGCGGATGCTTCGGCTGAATCCGTGAAGCTCTCCGCCAGATCCTCGGCGTTGATAAATTCAACCAGAAGGGCCTTATGGGTTAAGACCTGGCAGGGGGACACAGCCTCTAAGCTGAAACTGTGTGGGTTACCTTTTGAAGGGGACTTGGTTTTTGGCACAGGACTAGACACCGTCCTAGATAGGACGGCGGATAGAAAGAAGGCTCTTCCTTTAAAAAAGGTAGATTCGGGGCCCAAGAAAAATTTTCGTCCTTTTTTCCAAGCCAAGGGTCCTAAGGAGGCACAAAGAGGTCAGGGTGGTAGACCCTGGCGGTCCCAGAGGGGCCGCGGGAAGCCTGGGGTGTTGTTTCGCTCCCCCAGCCAACCTGCTAAGCCCCAGTGACGGTCTCCCAGCTGTGGGTGGTCGGCTCCAAGCCTTCCTTCCACAGTGGGCAGAGGCGACGTCCAGTCCGTATGTGCTCAATCTGATTGCAGAGGGATACGCACTGGAGTTTTCGGGAAAACCACCGTCGCGGTTTTATGTGACCCAATTGCCCAGGGAGCAAGAGAAGTCTCAGGCTATGCTGACATTAGTGGAGGATTTTCTCCATTAGAGGGTGATTACGCCAGTTCCCCAGGGAGAACAGGGGGAGGGCTGTTATTCCCATATATTCCTTGTAAAGAAGCCGTCGGGCAAATTCAGGTTAATTTTAAACCTGAAGGTCCTGAATCTAGCTATCCGGTACAAGAGATTCCGCATGGACTCTATATACTCGGTGAGAAAGCTTCTTCCCCTGGGGTGCTTTCTAGCTTCAATAGATTTAAGGGATGCTTATTTGCACGTCCCGATCAGGACTTCCTCCCAGCGCTATCTGCGTCTAGCCATCAGAACAGAGAGCGGAGTGAGCAGGGCCGGCCTTAGGTGTTCAGGCGCCCTGTGCGAGCTAATCTTGTGGCGCCCCCCCCCCATCTTCACCCCCTCGCCACCTAAACATACACAAAGAGAAACTTTGTAACAAATAATTTGTTTTAATAAACAAACAGAAAATTTAAGTGCGTCTCAATGGACCTTTCACACTGAGTCCTGCAAGCAGCATCTTTGGAGCAGCTTTTGGGCACTGAAAAAGACGCTCCAAAAACGCCCCTCTCCATTGAAATTAATTGAAAGCGCTGTAAAAACGCCTTACCCTTTCACACTGAGGCACTGCAAAAACGCCCTAAAACGTTAGGGTCGTAGCGGTGCTTTACCAGCACATTGGGATTGCAGATGAGGCTTTGCTTGAATAACGCCTCAATAACGCTCGAATAACACTCAAATAACAGTTAAGCCTTTAATTGCCCTAGATCAGGGGGTCTCCAAACTGCGGCCCAGGGGCCAGATGTGGCCCTTTTCTTGCTTTTATCTGGCCCTTGGGGCAATATTCATCTTCTGACATAAAAAATGGGGCACAATTCCTCCTAATGACACCAACAATGGGCCACAATTCCTCCTAATGACACCAACAATGGGGCACAATTCCTCCTAATGACACCAACAATGGGGCACAATTCCTCCTAATGACACCAACAATGGGGCACAATTCCTCCTAATGACACCAACAATGGGGCACAATTTCCTTCTAATAACACCAACAA
The DNA here is from genome assembly GCF_905171775.1 of Rana temporaria. NCBI lineage: Eukaryota > Metazoa > Chordata > Amphibia > Anura > Ranidae > Rana > Rana temporaria. Next base: position 229,848,356 of record NC_053491.1, on the reverse strand, counting down.
AGGGGCACAATTTCCTTCTAATAACACCAACAAAGGGGCACAATTCCTCCTCTTACTGACACCAAAAAACGTGGCATTGTTTACTCCTGTTTACTCCTGATACCGGAACATTTTTGCTATTTCCAGTGGCCACAGTCTGGCCCCCCTAAAGTCTGAAGGACAGTAAACTGGCCCTTCTTTTAATAAGTTTTGAGACCCCTGCCCTAGATGATTAACCCCTTGCCAGCCAGTGTCATTAGTACAGTGATCATTGTATTAGTGTCACTGGTTCCCACAAAGTATCAGATTGTCAGTCACAATATCGCAGCCCTGCTATAAGTCGCTGATCTCCGCCATTACTAGAAAAAAAAATTCCATAAATATATCCCATAGTTTGTAGACACTTATTAGGATATTTTGTACCAACAACATTGACCTAAATCAGAGGTCTCCAAACTGCGGCCAGGGAGCCAGATGTGGCCCTTTGCTTGCTTTTATTCCGGCCCTTGGGTACAATTTCTCCTACTGCCACCAATGATGGGGCACAATTCATCCAATGACACAGATAATGGGGCACAATTTCTCCCAATGACTCCAATGATGTGACACAATTTCTCTCAATGACACCAATGATGGGACACAATTTCTCCTGACAACACCGATTATGGGGCAACCATTACTCCCATTGACACCAATTATGGGGCACAATTTCTCCCATTGACACCAAAGATGGAGCATGTTTTTTTCCCCACTGACATCAGGACATTGTGTACTCCAAATGGCCACAGTCTGGCCCTCCTGAAGCCTGAAGCACAATAAACCAGCCCTTTGGTTAGAAAGCTTGGAGACCCCTGGCCTAAATTTATGAAAAAACTTTAAAAAAATTGGATATGTTATATAGCAGAAAGTAAAAACACGGAAAAAATTTAATAACGCAGAGGTGATCAAATACCACAGAGAAAAAAAAATACAAATTGTATTTGTGTACAGCGTCGCATGACCGCGCAGTTGTCATCTTTAGTTATGCAGTGCACATCGCAAAAAAAGGCCTGTCATGGAGGGGGGGGGGGGGTAAATCTTCCAGAGGTCACGTGGTTAAACCGTGAATTTTTTTTGCCCAGAGTTTACTTATACTTCAGGCAATAAACCTGGGGTGTCACAAACATGAAGTGATCCTCTGTAGGAGTTTTCCATATGACAGAGGTGCACACATAGCCGGGGGTACATGGTACCAGTACAGGCCAATTACAGACTGCCTGAAGTATAAATAAACTCTGGGCAAAAAATTGGACCTCTGGAAGATTTACCCCCCCCCCTTTCATGATAGGCCATGTTTTGCTATGTGCGCTGCTTAAAGTGGAGGTTCACCTAAAAAAAAAAATTATCATTGCATTTAGGCTATTTAGTAGAATGAGAATCGGTGTTTGTTTTTTAAAAATGCTAGCGGGACATAACTTTTTCTATATAGATGATCAACGCGGCAAATAACAAATAAATATATAAGACATAAAAATCAATAGTACCCTACTGGATATTGCACCCAAAAGCACCAGTGCTGCAAATATAGAAAATTGTGCAAACAAAGCAAGAGAATTCCACATGCAGATAAAGTTCATGTAGTAGCAATATCCAAATAAGATGCCCCTGCTGGGTACTGCAACCAAATGCACCAGTGCTGTAAAACATCTAAATATGCGCAAATATGGTGAATAAATAGATAAACCAAATATATTTCATAGGATAATAAAGTTCCTCAATAAAGTGTCCTTTTTTGTGTTTCACATCCCACATCAATGTGTCCAAGCAAATAAATCCATCAAACAGGTCCCAGCGGTGATAGAAATGAATATATGATGGTGTGATCAGTCCATATGTACTAACAGCTCACCTCACATCAAGACCTGATTTTTTTACAGCACTGGTGCTTTTGGTTGCAATATCCAGTAGGTTAAGGTTGTCTTATTGTATTTATTTGTTATGTGCACATTCACTTGAACATTATTGATGAATTTGATCTGTATATATGGAATTTTTTTTTTTTATCAGTTTATTCTGCTTTGTTTGCACATTTTTAATAATGTGCAGCACTGGTGTTCTTAGTTGTAATATAACCCAGTAGTGTGCTAATGATCTCTGTTATGGGTGTACCTTATGTTATTTCTACATTCATCTGAACCTCTTGTGGCACTGAATTAGGGATTGCCACACAGTCACTACAAGTCCCAGCATGTCCAGGACTCCCCCTTTCCCATGCTGGGTTCCTGTCACTTCCTCACATAGGGGATGTTCCCAGTACAGGGGGGAGTCCAGGGAAATCTCAGCCCCCTCAATGTATAGAAGCCCCCCCCCAGCCATGTCAGTGTCCAGGCTGGACTTTAGAATGCTCAGACTCCCTCCACAGTACCCCCCCCCCCCCTGCATCTGACCTCTTGGTGAACTTGCTTGCAGAAACTTCTCTGGCTCCTAATGGCTCCAGCTTAAAAGCACGTATCTCCAGCCGGACCCCGCCATGACTGAGGACAGGTGAGGGGGTGAGGGGGTGGCAACAAGAGATGAGGGATGTGAGGAGAGATAAGATCTCACTGACTTGCAGTGAGAGATGTAAGAGGTGGAGGGGGCGGAACCAGCTCACAGAGCAGCAGGGACAGAGAGAAGACTCATGCTGCTGCTTGGAGGCAGTCACTCTGTATGCGATGTTCTATGGAGAGCTGATGGCCCGCCCATTCAACTCAGACCACTCCCGTGCGATGGGAGTGGTCTGTCACATTTTTTTTTTTTCACAGTCCCTTCCCTCAAGTGCCCTGGCGAGATGTGACAGCCGCACGGCGCCCGTACTGTCCAAGGCGCCTTGTGCGATCGCACAACCCGCACAACGCAAAGGCCGGCCCTGGGAGTGAGACATTTTCAATTCAGAGCCCTCCCATTCGGCCTTTCCTCCTCTCCCAGAGTCTTTTCAAAAGTGGTGGCAGAGGCCTTGGCACCCCTAAGGCTCAGGGGGATTTCTATAATTCCATACTTGGACGACCTCCTGCTGTTCGCCAAGTCGGAGGAGCAGCTTCTCCTGGACCTGAGGAGGACCCAGGCTCATTTGGAAGGGCTCGGTTGGATCCTGAACAAAGAAAAGTCAAGTCTAGTGCCCTCCCAGAGGATAGTCTTTCTAGGATACGTTATAGACTCTGTTCAGGGGAAAATCTTTCTACCAGAAGAAAAGATAGAGAAAGTTCAGGCTGCGGTGAAGACAATTCAGACGAATGTGCCGATTTCTGTGCGCTCAGCCATGTCCACAATGGGCTTACTCACGGCCGCCATTCCGGAGGTGCAGTGGGCTCGTCTCCATTCAAGGGACCTACAACAGGTGATCCTTCAGAATTGGACCCAGGGGGAATCCCTAGAGAAGAGATTCAAAGTTCCGTCTTCAGTGAAGAGGAAACTTTGGTGGTGGAGAAGCCAGGCAAATCTGCGCCTAGGTCTGTCCTGGTCCTTCCCCACTACAAGGGTCCTAACTACGGACGCGAGTTCGTGGGGATGGGGTGCTCACCTGGACGGGCAGATGGCACAGGGATCCTGGACGAGGGAAGAGTCCAGAAGGTCCTCCAATTGGAGGGAACTCAGGGCCATTTGGTTAGGGCTAAGGGCCTTTCAGGAGCTGATTCTGGACCAACATGTCCAGATTCTGTCAGACAACGCCACAGCAGTGGCGTATGTTTCCAGACAGGGGGGCACGAGAAGCAGAGTACTCCTCAGTCTGGCCTTACAGACTCTGTCCTGGGCAGAGGTGAACTTGGCTTTCCTATCGGCAGTACACCTAAAAGGCAGCCTAAACATGCTGGCAGACTTTTTAAGTCGGACAAGGGTTCTGGAATCGGAGTGGTGTTTATGCCCGGAGGTCTTCCAAGAGCTAGTAAACAAGTGGGGAACTCCTCAGATAGACCTGTTCGCGGCCCAGTCCAATGCCAAGGTTCCAGCTTATTTCTCTCTAAACAGAATGGACCAGGCAGAGGGTCTAGATGCGTTAGTTCAACGCTGGCCCTTCCGCCTGTGCTATGCCTTCCCCCCGGTTCAGATCATTCCCTTAGTGTTACGGAAGCTTCAGGAGGAGAAGACTACTCTGATCCTGATAGCCCCGTACTGGCCCAAGAGGCCTTGGTTTTCGAGTCTGTTGGATCTGGCGGTAGAAGACCCCTGGGTTCTACCAGTCAGAAGAGATCTACTTTTTCAGGGCCCTCTACTGCATCCAGACGTGAGTCGGTTAAGACTCACGGCCTGGTTACTGAAGAGCTAATTCTTAGCAGGAAGGGTCTATCCAAACGTTTGGTAGATACGCTACTTAATAGTAGGAAAGAGGTCACGAGGGCCATCTATTTCAAGACTTGGAAGGTTTTCAATTCTTGGTGTGAAGTAAAAAATTATTCTCCTTTGAATACTTGTTCCGTCTTGGAGTTTTTACAAGACGGTATGGATAAGGGTCTGGCAGCCAGCACCTTGAAGGCGCAGGTGGCGGCTTTGTCAGTGTTTCTAGAGAGACGTTTATCTCTAGAACCCTATGTCATCAGATTTTTTAAGGCCTTAGCCAGGGCTAGGCCTTCCCCGTTTAAATTTTTCCCCAAGTGGGATTTATCAGTGGTCCTGGGGGGTTTGACTCAAAAGCCCTTCGAACCACTGGTAGACGCCTCTGTAAAGTTTCTAACTTTAAAATTGGTGCTTTTGGTGGCGGTCACCTCAGCAAGGAGGATTAGCGAGCTTCAGGCGCTTTCCGTTTTGGAGCCTTTTTTGTCAATCTTCCCTGATAGGGTAGTATTAAGAACTGATCCGAGTTTTCTTCCGAAGGTAGTGTCAGTATTTCATAGGACGCAGGAAATAGTGTTACCTACCTTTTGTCCAACTCCTTGTCCGAAGGAGAGGGAATTCCATTCCTTAGATGTCAGGAGATGCATTAGACGCTATCTAGAGGTCTCTAGCGAGTTCAGAAAGGCGAATTCGCTTTTCGTTCTGTTTTCAGGATCCCGCAAGGGGCATGGGGCTTCCAAGAGTACGCTGGCTAGATGGTTGCGCATGGCTATCCATGAGGCATACAAAGCTAAAGGTTTGGATCCCCCTCCGGGAGTAATGGCCCATTCTACTAGGGCGGTGGCAACTTCCTGGGCAGAACGGGCTGGAGCTTCACCAGAACACATCTGTAAAGCGGCAACGTGGACGAGCTTTTCCACCTTTGCTCGTCATTATAGGATGGATTTGCTCTCTGTGTCAGAGCAGTCTTTTGGCAGGAAGGTCCTGCAAGCGGTGGTCCCACCCTAGAGTAAGTACTCGGTTATCATCTCCAGGTGCTGTCCTGAAAGACGAGGTGAGAAAACCTTAGTTAGACTTACCGGTAACGGTATTTCTATGAGTCTTTCAGGACAGCACCGATAACCCGCCCTTTTATTATTAAAGATAATATATATATATGCTAATGTGTGTAGTTTCTATGTTCTGCTTATCTAATTTCAGCGTGGCCGGAGGTACTCGTGAACAACTGAGGCCATGGTGGAAGGGGGCGGAATTTATAGCATTGACTGCAGTGTTTCCTGGGAAGTGGGTGGAGCTGCGCTCTCTCCAGGTGCTGTCCTGAAAGACTCATAGAAATACCGTTACCGGTAAGTCTAACTAAGGTTTTTTTTTTTTTTTCTTTTTCATTTACAACTCCTTTTAAACCTACAGCCAGAGCGACCAATGGAATGGTTTAGATCAAAGCATATTCATGTATTAGACAGGCCCAGTCAAAGTCCAGACCTAAATCCAATTGAGAATCTGTGGCAAGACTTTGAAAATTGCTGTTCATACACTCTCTCTATCCAATCTGACAAAGTTTGAGCTATTTTGCAAAGAAGAATGGGCAAATATTTCACTCTAGATGTGCAAAGCTGGAAGAGACATCCCCAAAAAGACTTGCAGCTGTTATTGCAGCGAAAGGTGGTTCTACAAGGAATTGACTCAGGGGGCTGAATACAAATGGACGCCACACTTTTCAGATAGTTGTAAAAAATTTGGAAAACCATTTATCATTTTCCTTCCCCTTCACAATTATGTGCCACTTTGTGTTGGGACTATCACATGAAATCCCAATAAAATACATTTATGTTTTTGGTTGTAACGTGATAAAATGGGGAACATTTAAGGGTATGTGAATACTTTTTTTTTTTTTTTTTTTTTTTTTTTAAGGCACTGTAATTTGCATTGTTCTCCGCTACCAGTGTACCTTGTTCTGAGCAGGTGACTCAATATACTGTCAACTGTTGTGTATGTTGAATTGGGTAAGATGGGGTCTGGACACCTTTTTGGAACAACAGGTTATCACAAACCCCTTTTACACAGTTTGCTTGTATGGTATGAAAATTGTCAACACACCGAGAAGCCAAACATTTTGGGACCTTTACCTGCTTTTGGCCTACCAGTTTGAGCTTGTATCTCAGATGTTACCAATCCTTTCTCTCCTGTATATTGGTCATTTTGGGACCTGTACCTTTCTTTTTGGCCTTTAATTTTTAGCTTGTGTCTCAGGGAAGTTACCGATCTTTTTTTTTTTTTTTCTCATGTATATTAGGTCTGCTAATACATTACATTGCTTGAGTGCAATTTGAAATGTCACCACAAAAATGTGACTTGTGACTGTTTTAACCTTTGGTTCTCTGCAGCTGTTTGATCACATTGTGGACTGCATCACAGAATTTCAGAAAGAAAATGGCCTTCTGGGAAAGAAACTACCTTTAGGCTTCACATTTTCCTTTCCCTGTAAACAGACAAGCCTTGATCAGGTAAGATGCTTGCGATGTACTGTCCATCTACTAATATGCACCATATTAAGCTCCTTCAGTAGTAGAATGCTCTGATGTACCCCCAGAACTAGGCAATTACCTCATATGCAGTCTAATTGCCAATATATATATATATATATATATATATATATATATATATATATATATTCAATTAAAACTAAAGGTTGGTTTTAAGTATTTACCAGTGGCTCCTAACATTTTGATAACGTTTTAGTCTACCAAAACCTATTTTGTGTGAACATTTTCTAGATGCCATCTACTGGCATGCACAAGATCTTCCAGACCTGTACAAAAGATCACAGGAGAGCCGTGAGAGGATAAAAATGATGTTCTGAACATCAAAACGAAGGTCTATTTAGAGTCTCACAAAAAAAGTGCAGCGCTCTCCTGCTATATATTGCATAAATAAATATCCGAAAACCGTGTAAAAATCATCTAATACATTTTATGTGAGTCCATCTTTCTTTTAAATATATATACAGTCCATAAATGATTTAATGTCCGTGAAAAAAGGTTGCTCCCACTGGCTGTACACTCCAAATCCATAGCTATCAGCATGGTGTCAATAATATTGGAGGCCAAAGGAAGGAACCATAGTGAAAATCGCTAATAAAGTATTTATTTCCATATAAAAATCCACTCGCTTTTCAGAAGTAAAAAACGGGCCTTTCACAATACTATCCTCGGCATACACAGCGGGATTGCGTAATCGCTCACCTTGCGCGTATCGCATTTAAGCTTTGGGAACCTTTGAGAAAGCCCATTGGGCGCTACGTGAGAGGTGGGCAGTGGTGCAATCCCGCTGGGACTAGGTGGAGCTGTGTATCCCAAGGCTAGTATTGTGAAAGGCCCTTTTTTACTTCTGAAATGTGAGTGGATTTTTATATGGAAATCAATACCTTTTTTATTAGCGATTCACACTATGGTTCTTTCCTCCTATATGATTGACACCAACGCTGAGAGGTACAGATTTGGAGTGTGCAGTGTGTGGGTTCTACTTATAACACTGCAAGGCATATATAGACCTCTTTTTAATTAGTGAAGTCCATTCAATCAGGTGAGAGAACACCCATAGGTGGGGTAAAGGGCACAGTGGTGATGAGAGGCAATTACTGAAGAGTTTTTGGTGTATGGGACTACAACCCTTTTCTTTCACTTACATTGAATTTATTTATGGTCTGTATATAGATTTAAAAGAAAAAATTGACTAATTTAAATTCACTATATTGAAGGAGAGTGCTGCACTTTTTTAACTATATATTATTTTTATATATATATATATATATATATATATATATATATATATATATATATATTTTATTTTGTATAAGTGGTTGGATTCATAGTGTTGCTAGCTGCTTCCTATAGTATCTAGAGTTGAGTGATGGGTGGTTTTTACACAGGGATAATGTGGAAAGTTGTTTTTTTTTTCACATTTTATATTAAGGTCCATTTAGAGCATTTAGAAAGGAAAAATATGTAAATAAACCTGCACTGTGGAAAAAATATATATGCGGAAAGACTGTCGCTGCTGTATACAAAGTGCAACTGACCAGGAACGAGCATGCATGTCTGTAAAATTGGAGTCCGACATCCTTATTTTCATACTTATAAAAGTATTAAAGCAAGAGGATAAACATGGCAACCGGAAAGCTAATATTTCAATAATAGGAAGTAATAATAGGAACCTGTGTGTCTTGGTGGGGGAAAAATGTCTTAATGCTTTTGTATGCTGTTTCTTTTCCAGGGAATCCTAATTTCATGGACAAAGGGTTTTAGCGCATCTGGATGTGTGGGGGAAGATGTTGTCAGGCTTCTTAGGGAGGCAGCCAATCGAAAAAACGTATGCGTTTATACACTTCACTTTTTTTCTTTCTTGTGTATGAAATCCTAACATGCTGTTTTTTTAATGGTGACTTTTTTTTGGCAGAACCATGATTTCCGTGTGGTAGCATTAGTGAATGATACAGTAGGAACAATGATGTCCTGTGGATATGATGATACAGCCTGTGAAATTGGTCTGATCGTTGGTAAGATGCACTGTATATAAAACTATATAGTTTAGCACAAGCCAACACATTTAGGTGAGTTTGTTGTGCACATTTGGATTTAATGACTGAAGTTTCTTGTCTTTTTTATAGGAACAGGGACTAATGCTTGTTATATGGAAGAGATGAGGAATGTGGAAGTGTTGGAAGGTGGCGAGGGACGGATGTGTATCAATATGGAGTGGGGGGCTTTTGGAGACAATGGGTGCCTTGATGATATTACCACTTCATTTGACAACGATGTAGATAAGTTCTCAATAAATCCAGGAAAACAAAGGTATGTAAAGATGTAATATCTCTCTAATGCATTTATTTTATGACCTTAAAGCGGAGTTCTGCCTGCCCCTTTTAAAAATTTAAAGTCGGCAGCTACACATACTGTAGCTGTTGACTTTTAACATTGGGACACTTGCCTGTCCTGGAGTCCAGTGATGTTGGCACCACAGCCAATTTTTACATCGGCTGGTCTGGTGCTGCTGCTGCCATTGTGGGGGAGGGAACCCGGCAGTGTAGCCTTTCAGCTTCACAGCCGGGGTCACCACTGCGCATGTACGAAGCGTGATGCGCCCTCTCACTGGCCCGGCAGAAGAGGAGGAGGGGGACCGAGCTGCTGATGCAATTTGACGTGGCCCGATCTCCTGGATGTGGGGACAGGGTACCTGTAAAAAAAAAAAAAAAAAACAGCTACACCGCCAACCCAACCCCCCCAAAAGGTGCCAAATGTGGCGCCGGAGGGATCAGATGAGTGGCAGTTCCACTTTTGGGTGGAACTTGGCTTTAAGCCTGTTTTTTATGTTTACTTCAGATTGTTTAAGTGCTTAAAGTATTTAATACTAAATGAAATAATTTCCCTTTGGGATTAATAAAGTAGTCTAAATCTGCATATGTATACATTAATACAAGGTTTAGTGATTTCAAAACAAAAAGTCTGTCTTATTAGAAACGTCCAGAAATCATTGAACTTTTTTTTTTTTTTTTGGAAAAAGACACCGAAGCATTTCTTTTATCATCGTGGGCACAAAAGAATAGTTCATTTACCAGCAGTCCTGGACAGGGATGAGCGGACTGATTCAGAAATGATGCAATTTTACTTTTTTTGTGAAAATTAATACTGACAAGTTCAGTCTGCAGAGAATCATACAATTCATGAATCACTGGATTGCCTGCATTTTTTGAAATGGATGATTTATTACTGCTCAGGCCGATCTGCATGTTAATATTTAAGCAAATTAAACATTCACATTTAAAAAATGTTCCTTTTATTCAGGAAGAGATCATTAAAGCCTCAAAAAAAATAAAAAATAAGAGAGGATAGGGGGCTGTCCACATGTCAACATGGTTCTGTTTACTGGTTAATATTTTGCCTGTCCTTAACCCCCTTAGTGGTATCCCCAAGCGTGACTCGGGGTTGTTTTTCTATGCTAGGATCGGTATCCCCGAGTCACGCTCGGGGTAGATGTGCAGAGCGTGCAGCGGCGCGGCTTACCTTTCGCAGCATCCACAGACAAGTTACTTACCTTGTCCCTGGATCCTGCGATGCATCCCCGCTGTGTGAGCGAGCGGGACCTCGCTCGATTCACAGTGTCCCCGTGTGCCGCCGATCTCCGTTCCCTGCTACGTTACAACGCACGGGGGCGGAGAACGGCGCCAAATTCAAAAAAGTAAACAAACACATTACATACAGTAATCTTATAGATTACAGTAATGTATGTAAAAAAAATACACACCCCCCTTGTCCCTAGTGGTCTGCCCAGTGTCCTACATGTTCTTTTATATAATAAAAACTGTTCTTTCTGCCTGCAAACTGTAGATTGTCCATAGCAACCAAAAGTGTCCCTTTATGTCAAAAATAGTTTTAGAGCAGCTAGATAACAGCGATTAATCACTTGCAGAATTGTGCGATAGCGATTTGTGGGGAAATTCGTCATAAAAAAATAAAAGTAATGACAGCGACAATTCTGCAACTGAGCAAATTTCAGTGATTTTGAGTTGATTACATTATTGAATAATTTTTATTATAATTATAATATTATTTGTTATAATTATTTATTATATTATAATTTATAAGTTTTTTTTTTTTTTATTTATTTTTTTTATTCATACTACTAGACTCTTGTTTGGTCAGATTTAAATGAGTTATTCCTAAGAATTGCAGGCCTACAGTATGAAACGCCAAATTTCCTTGCAAAATAATTGTACCGCTTTTGGTACGTAATTCCAGACCGAATCATACCGCCAGGGAGGTTAAAGTGGGTACAATGTAGCAACACATTGCCTACCTCTGTGCTCTAGCAAAAAGCTTGTTTTGCTTGAGTACATGAACTCCCCTTACCGGAGAGTTTTAGGTGGCTGGAGCTTTTACTGTGTGTAAAATAAATATTGTTGACCATATGTAAATGGCAGCAGTTTGGTTGTTCCATTTTATAGATGTCCCCACAAGAATCTGGAAGATAAATATATCTTGGATTTTAACACTGTGCTGTCCACTAAATAGTTGTGGTTCTTCCTTTTTTTTCATTTAAAACCTGATTAGGATGTTACAGGTAGAAAATGTTTCAATTTTCTTTCTCCCCCCAAGGCTTTTTTTTTTTTTTTTTTTTCATTTTTAGTAATGCCTTTCAGAGCCATAGCTTTCCATACCCTTGCTTTATTTCAATGAATGTGACAACGTGTCACCTCTTATTCTCTCTAGGTATGAGAAGATGATCAGTGGGATGTACCTAGGAGAGATTGTGCGCCAGGTCCTAATTGAACTTACAAAGGATAGGATTTTATTCCGTGGTAAAATTTCGGAGCAGTTAAATACCAGAGGCCTCTTTCCTACAAAGTACTTATCTCAGATTGAAAGGTAGGTGACTTTTTTTACCCCCTATTTTACTGTATTTAGCCACATGCATTTTATCTACTTTTCGGACTACAGATCTAAAAGAAAACTTTCATTGCCATTTCTGGACCATTATAGAAACGGGCCATTTGCTGTTGCTTTCCGATAGGAAGTGAGGTCCCTGATGGGCAGTAACCATGCCGCTATGCATAGTAAAAGCACAGATTATGAGCTGTTAAAGCAGAGCTCCAGTCACACAAATCTATTATTTTTTTTGGACAATTTAAATAACATAGTATTAAACCTCACATTACTCAGACTTAAATACCGCCAATCGATCGTTAAATTATATTACAACTTGCCTGGTTTGCAGCTGTGAACGATCTGGCCGTTTCCATTCTAAGTGTTGGCATCTGAAGCCCAGTACATTTTTTTTATTTTTTATTTTTAACTCCTCTAAGTGGAGAGGTGCATGCTGGGGCACCTCTCGATATCACGCGTGCGCATTAGAGCGACGCTCGTAGCCGAGTGTTTGTGCCGTTGTCATGACAACGGGCAGCAGCTGAGGAGGAACGTCCCGCTCCGTTGTTAAAACTCCTAATGACTCACCTTCCAAGCACTCTCTTTACAGCGCTTGGCTAAGGTGGGTCATTTCCTGTACCCAAATCCCGTGATTTTTTCAGCTTGTGATGTATAGTTTGATTTGAGGGTGGAGCTCCGCTTTAATGCTAATTAGAGCCTGTATAGTGGGTGCAGAATTTAAGTGTTGGTTAACCTTGTAAGGGCTTCATTACAGTTTGTACCTGCTGTTCCTGTTTCACGTTTCATTCTATTTTCTAAATCTGACATGACTACTCAATATACTGTACTTTCTATGATCTTGATACTAAATTTGAGACTGTTGAGTGAGTCAGAGCTGTTAACGTTTTTAATATGAACATATTAACCAATGCTTTGGGACATCTGAAGGTCCCTTTTATCAAGGTTCAGACATGCTTGCTCAGAAGTCACCAAAGGTAATTTTTTACTTTTTTATGCATGTGCTTTTTTAATGCTATATTAATCACTTAACCACTTCTGTACCGTAGGACGTCATATGATGTCCTAGACTTCAGTGGGGGGTATCTGAATGATGCCTGCATCATCCCTAGTACTAATGATGACCAACAAGCTTGAAGCAAGTGTACATAGTTTAAAATTTGATAGCTCTATATTAGCCTGTATATCAGTGGTTCCTAATGCTCAGTTAGCCAAGAGGTGAAAAGAAAATTACGTGTTTGCATAGCTTGGCTTCTTTTGTAGCACAAGGAATACACTTATCTATGCTTTTTGGATTTGTGATTAAAACTTGGACATCTTCTGATTTAAGTAGGCTCTTCTGTGCATTCACTGGCATAGTGGAGGATTTGGTTCCCATAAGCCCACGTAACCAGGACTTGTCTAGTTAAGCTTTTCTAGCAAATTTCCCTTGTGAGTATCTAGTGAATATTCAAACACACAGCTCTGTGAGTGGACAGGGAAAAAGAGGATCTGAAGGAGGATGTGACTTTTTTTAGAACAGGACAGTTTGATCAAACATTTCTAGAGATAAATACACAAAGGCATTTCAGACTTGCACACTAGACTAATCGCTAAACTGTAGAGCTAAGGACATTTCATGCTTATATTACATTGTATTTAAAGAGATTATACACCAGTTTTGTGTCTTCTTCCAGTGATAGTCTGGGACTCCTGCAGGTCCGATCCATTCTAACAAAGCTAGGTCTGAACAGCACATGTGATGATACGCTTATAGTGAAGGAGGTATGCACTGTAGTGGCCAAGAGAGCAGCTCAAGTGTGCGCTTCCGGCATTGCTGCTGTTGTTGAGAAGATGAGAGAAAATCGGGGCCTTGATCATCTGAAAATCACTGTAGGTGTGGACGGAACTTTGTATAAGCTGCACCCCCAGTAAGTGAAGTTCTATAATTTTGTGAAATCTGTTATTAAAATATGGATTGTTGCTGTGTTTGTGAGGAATGATGCCATCCAGCAGCCTTTTTCAACCTGACTGCTGTCTGTTTTTTTTTTCAGGGGTGCCTTGGCAAAATGCCTAAATATTGCCCAAAAAATTATTTGCAAGCCAGTGGGGAGATCAAGCCTGCTCTATAGTTACACAAAGCCACAGATTTCCATTACAACCTTCTAGCTGATGGTGTCCTAACAACCAGTCCCGTCAATGGTTTCATAAGAAGTACATTGGGTGCTTCTGCCCTGCCCCTCCCCTTTTGGCACTAGAATCGCATTAGCTGAGTGAGGGAGATAAACTGAGACTGCAAAATTTTATAGGGTGCCTTGACTGAAAAAAAAAAAATTGGGGAAAAGCTGCTATATAGGATAGGACAATGGATGGTGTGGTAATATTTGAACAATATGTAAATATTTGCAAGTACAATATCCAAGTTTTTTCATCTTTTACATAAGATGTATATCCAAGTTTAGCCAAGTTGGGATTAATCCACACAAATCTAAATTTTCAGTTATAGAAGTATATTGGTGAGTGGCATAACACGAGTGTCCAGTGTGGCGTGGAGGCTGCAGTGGTAAGAGATCCCACAAAGTTCCAGGCTGTAATCCCCCCTTCCCAGCAGCAATCGTGAAGCCAGAGAAGGGAATCTCCACTCTCAGGGGTGCATTCTATGCAATGCACCTATGGAAAGATAAAGACCCCACACAATCGCTGTTCTAATGTTCGGATATAGAGTGCAGAAATGTAACTACTGAAGACCCCAAGATAACATGAGCTTGGCGTGTGATTTAAATTTTTTAGTATTCACATAAAACTGAAATATTGGATGACTTGGGTTGAAATATCACCTTTTGTGTATACATTTTTTTTTTTCACTTTTCACACCCATTTCCATCATGGCAATGTTGCGCTAACAATACCTCTGTTTTGCAGCTTTGCTGGCGTGCTTCAGAAGACTGTGAAACTGTTGGCCCCCCAGTGTGATGTTTCTTTCCACCAATCTGAAGATGGTTCTGGTAAAGGGGCAGGCCTAATTACTGCTGTTGCCTGCCGCGTTTCTGATGCTGAGCCACGGGCAGCTTAAACAAAAGAAAAAAAAAAGTAACAAAACTCAAGACACTTTAGGAAAAGGGGAATGGGCTCCCGAAGTACTGTTGGTGCATCCTGAATTGCTGATTCAGAGCCACAGACTGTCTAAATAAATTGCAATAAATGAATATTTTGTCTTGCAAAACTTTTACTTCAACGTTAAATAACTTTATAAATGTTCTATTTATATGGAATATTGTGTAAAAAAATAAATATTTTTGAATAGATCTGGTGTTTGTGTAATGCATGCAAATGAGTGTTTAATGTGCACACACATAGTTATAGCTTATTTTCAAATTTGACTTTTTTTTTTTTTCATCATTTTAGGGGTGTGTTCTCTAAGCCACGTTTTTTTCTGTTTAGCAAGGTCTCTTTCAGTATCCTGTGTTTAAGAGTTCTGTGTCGCAATATGTTCCAGACTTTTGAGTAAGCTCCAAAGACTGGTATGTTGCGCGTGACCTAGAGAGCTGAGCCAGTTTGTTAGCTAGTCAATATCTGGTGAGTGTGTCAAGGATTGAACCAAGCTTTAACAGAAGGGATGATCCCAGTTCTGAAAAAAAATTCTTGGCTAAGATTTGTCTTCTTGCTAGCAGGCAATGTTGGAGGTCCCTTGGCTGGAACCCAGACTTGGAAATCTTGACCCTCTGCTAGGCTGTGTGCTTGGAGTTGCAAGTGAATCTGAAGCTGCACTCAGGAAACTGAAAATTGAATCTTGAACCCCCACCCAAAAACTCCAGTAGGAAAATCTGTACGAGCCTGTGATTTGGTTTTTCCACCTTCTGATTTCTTCTCTGTTATGCAATAAAGTATTATAAGAACTGAAAAACTGCAGATTCTGTGGGTGGGTTTGTTGTCTGGAGCTCGGTGGGTGGAGTGGTGATGTCAGTAGACTCCCCACCCACCTCTACACTCCCCTTGTCAACATGCATTTTTTCCTGTGTATTTCTTACACTAAATTCTGCTATGATCACTAAAATCCAATCAAAATCCAGAAAATTAACCATATGACAGAAAAGGAGAGGGGGTGGGAATTAAAAAAATAAAGCCTGTCTCAGGCTAGTGTATAAGATATGTAAATAACCTGTCATTCACAGCAAGGGGGAAGAACGGGCTTGTCAGTTTATCTCACTGACAAAAAAAAGAGGATTGCTCAGAGCTGGATTAACTTTGTGGCTGGGCACAGATGATAGGAAATCTTATACTCTACATTTTGTTTTTGTTTTTTTATTTATTTTTTATTTGTATTTGGTCAGTAAAACACTTGCTTTCTTAATATGCTGCATGCTAGGCCTGATTGTTTTTGATCTGGAGGTCAGGGAGTGGTTAGTGTAGCAATTAGTGTGACCACCTGTGCTTCAGTCCTTGGGTGCCTCCCCTGCTTCCAGAAAGAATGTTCTGGAAGAGGGGCAGGGCCTTGGGTCTGGCGTGACAAGGAGCTCATGTGAAGAGCCCTGACCAATCTTCAATTGGTATTGGCAGGGGGCAGGCCTCCTACTTAAGCTCAGGTCCAGCTCACTGGAGGAGAGTTGTTGGCTGGGAGAAGTAGAGAATGGAGTGCTAGAGCGCAAGCAGAAGGCCATCCCCACAGTGGATATCTGGAGGAGGCATGCCAGGGGAGCTGGGTGTGAGGAGAGATTGTGGGGTATGTGTCAAATCGAGGTGGCCTGCGGGCTAGCTGTGATTGGTAGTGCATCAACCAATACTCACTGCTAATCTACTAGGCCGCAAGAAGGGGTACTGCAGGCCCCTGGCCTACTACGAAGCCTGCAAATTCATAAAGTTCGGCAATTCAGTCAGCACCTGGGATTATTCAGAGCGGAAAGCCTAATAGGTTACAGTGGAATTTTGTGCAGGAGGAGAGAAGTCCAGGGACTAACAATCTGCAAGAGTTGATGCAGAGGAGGAGCAATGGTCTGCAGGGGAAGTGACTGTAAATGTTAGTCCATTAGTTCTTCAAAGCTCAGTATATCCAATAAATTGTTTTATGATGGTAAAGTGATCTATCGCCTTTCTCCATCCAAGTTTATATCCTCCAATAAACAAAAACAAAACCATACAAATGACTGTTCATGATCTCTGAGAGTGATATATGGAAGTCTGGCAGCAGGGTGATATGGTGGATGTTAGTAACTAGTAGCAACCATCCGCTACACATAATATAATTTTGTTTTGAAAGATAACAAACATACTGGCTAGATCACCAGGTGAAAATGGAGGAAATAAAGCCTTTAAAAGAAAACTAATGCTGCAACCTGCAATATTTAGACAGAATAAAGATGGAAAAAGCACCTGGACCAGATGGCATCCACCCACAGATCCTAAAAGAATTGAGCTCTGTGATTTCAAAGCCATTGTATCTAATTTTTAGGGACTCATTAATGACGGGAATAGTACCACTGGATTGGCGCAGGGCCAATGTGGTGCCCATATTTAAAAAGGGCACAAAGTCTTTACAGAGTAACTACAGACCTGTTAGTTTAACTTCTATAGTTGGGAAGATACTGGAACATTTAATAAAAGACCACATAGATGAGTTTTTGATGGGAAAAAAACGATTTGAGCAACAGACAGCATGGATTCATGAAAGACAGAAGTTGTCCGACAAACCTGATTTCTTTTTATGAAGAGGTAAGTATCACCTTGGACAGAGGCGTGGCAGTGGACGTGGTATACCTGGATTTTGCAAAAGTGTTTGATACAGTTCCCCACACAGCTCATGTGTAAGGTAAGGTCTACAGGATTGGATATATCAGTTTGTAAATGGATAGAAAACTGGCTAAAAGACAGAATTCAGAGAGTCGTGGTTAATGATTCTTACTGTGAATGGTCTAAGGTTATCAGTGGTGTACCCCAAGGTTCAATGTTGGGTCACTTACTTTTTAATATCTTTATAAATGATATTGGGTCTGAGATCAAAAGTAACATTTCTGCCTTTGCAGATGACACCAAGTTATGCAGTGGAATAACGTCCTTGCAGGATGTCTCCAATTTACAAGCCGACCTCAATGCTCTGTCTAATTGGGCGACTATGTGGCAGATGAGGTTGAATGTTGATAAATGTAAAGTTATGCACTTGGGGGCTAAGAATATGCATGCATCATACATACTAGGAGGAGCACAACTGGGGGGAACCGTAGTGGAGAAGGATCTGGGGGCTTTGGTAAATCATACGCTCAATAATAACATGCAATGCCAAGCTGCGGTTTCCAAAGCAAGAAATTTCCTTTCTTGTATTAAGAGAGGTATGGACTCCAGAGAGAGATATATCATTTTGCCCCTGTACAAATCATTAGTAAGACCTCATCTGAAATATGCAGTTCAGTTTTGGGCCCCAGTTCTCAAGAAGGATATTGGGGAAGTGGAGAAAGTGCAGAGAAGGGCGACCAAACTGATAAGAGGCATGGAGGAGCTCAGCTATGAGGAAAGATTAGAGGAACTGAATTTATTCACTCAGGAGAAGAGGAGAATAAGGGGGGAAATGATCCACATGTACAAATATATAAGGGGTCCATATAGTGAACTTGGTGTTGAGTTATTCACTTTACGGTCAACACTGAGGACAAGGGGGCACTCTTTACGTCTAGAGGAAAAGAGATTTCACCTCCAAATACGGAAAGGTTTTTTTCACAGTAAGCGCTGTGAAAATGTGGAACAGACTCCCTCCAGAGGTGGTTCTGGCCAGCTCAGTAGATTGCTTTAACCTCCCTGGCGGTCTTCCTGAGACTGACACGGGGTTAGATTTTCTTGCTACTATCGGTAACCCCGAGTCAGTCTCGGGCTTGCCTCGCTAGATCCACAGGCACTTTTTACTTACCTTGTCCCTGGATCCAGCGATGCCACCGCGCTGTGTGAGCGAGCGGGACCTCGCTCGATTCACATAGTGCCTCCGTGTGACGCCGATCTCCGTTCCCTGCGACGTTACGACGCACGGGGACGGAGAACGGCGCCAAATTCAAAAACGTAAACAAACACTATACACACAGTATACTGTAATCTTATAGATTACAGTACTGTATGTAAAAAAAACACACCCCCCCTGTCCCTAGTGGTCTGCCCAGTGTCCTGCATGTCATTTTATATAATAAAAACCTTTTTTTCTCCCTGCAAACTGTAGATTGTCCATAGCAACCAAAAGTGTCCCTTTATGTCAAAAATAGTTTTAGATCAGCTAAAAAACAGCGATAATAAATTATAATCACTTGCAGAATTGTGCGATAGCGATTTGTGGGGAAATTCGTCATAAAAAAATAAAAGTAATGACAGCGACAATTCTGCAACTGAGCAAATTTCAGTGATTTTGATTTGATTACATTATTGAATAATTTTTATTATAATTATATTATTATTTGTTATAATTATTTATAATTATTTATTATATTATAATTTATAATTTTGTTTTTAAAAAAATGTAATACACGGGATGCCTATTAGAATCTTGTTTGGTCAGATTTAAGTGAGTTATTTCTAAAAATTACAGACCTACAATATAAAACGCCAAATTTCCTTGCAAATAATGGTACCGCTTTTAGCATGTTTTTTCTGAAAGAATCATACCGCCAGGGAGGTTAAGAAAGGCCTGGATTCTTTCCTAAATGTACATTATATAACGGAGTACTAAGATTTGTAGGTAAAGTTGATCCGGGGGAAAATTTCCGATTGCCTCTCGGGGGATCAGGGAGGAATTTTTTCCCCTGCTGTAGCAAATTGGATCATGCTCTGCTGGTTTTTTTTTGCCTTCATCTGGATCAACTGTGGGTATGGAGTTGGGTGTATGAGATTGTACTGTGGTTTTTATTTGGTTGAACTGGATGGACCTGTGTCTTTTTTTTCAACCTGACTAACTATGTAACCTCATCTAAGAATTGATCAGCTGTAATTTTATTAAAAGATTAAATCAATATTAAGCACAAAAAAAAACAAATTGGATGTACTTGAACAGTGTCTATTGCTGAAGAATCTCCTAAGCGAGGCTTTTGAGCGAATATTCTCATACTCTCATCAATTGAAGTATTGAAGCTTTAAGTATATGTAAACCCAATCACTAAAATCTCCTCAACTTTAAAATGTAATTTCCAAGATCTTTAAACACACGATCCTTGTTCAGACCCTTCTGTTATAGGATGACAATGCTGTGTGCTCCATTGCATTATTACCCTGTCAGACACTGTTCTGGTGTAGTCTTTAATCAACCAAGCCTTTTCTCAATGTGCAGACGTCTGTTGTCACCACCAGCAAGCCTACTCAGAGCAAGGATGTAAAGATGACACCGAAGTGCCTCCATGTATACAGGAAGTGTCAGCAAAGAGGCTGGATGAAATCGACAGCATGCACATAAGAATGCAAATGTGAAAAGTAATAAAAAAAAAAAAAAGCATTAAAGTGACTCTAAATGCTGGTTTCAAAAAAATCTATTCAAGAAATCTATTTCTTAACTAAGGATGAGC
This sequence comes from Rana temporaria, assembly GCF_905171775.1. Taxonomy (NCBI): domain Eukaryota; kingdom Metazoa; phylum Chordata; class Amphibia; order Anura; family Ranidae; genus Rana; species Rana temporaria. Next base: position 229,828,153 of record NC_053491.1, on the reverse strand, counting down.
TCCGGCGTGTGTGCACACCCTGCGTGCAGAGCCCACCAGGAAGTCGGTACTGCGCTGCGCTAATCACAGGCAGTAAGACATTTCTTGATCTTTGCAGCAGCGCATTGGGACAATGTCTCGCTGCCTGTGATTAGCGCATCGCAGTGCCGACTTCCTGGCGGGCTCTGCATGTGGGGTGTGTGAACGCGCCGGAGCTCATCCTTATTCTTAACTCAAGTACCTTCTATTGCTCTGTCTCCTCCAAATCTTTTTTTTTTTTTTTTTTGTGTTACTGTGATCTGACTTCCTGTTGGAGGATGCTACGTTGTTTTACAAAAAGATAGCAACCACCCTAATTTATAACTAGCCTTTCCAGTAAGGTGAACATGGAAGGGCAACATGGCTATGTACATTCTCCATGGTCCCACTTGCTCACTTCTGAGATGGACTAGGAACTATGGACTAACTAAAAATCTTATGCAGCAGCTTACATTCCAATGTGATACAAAGAAATATATGGTTGCCAAGAGATTTCGGCAACGTGATTAAGCACTAGGCTAATTGGGCAGCTTACAGAAGTGATCGCCAGGGCTGACTCCAATAAAAAGTGATAGTATTTCCAACAGAATGATGCATTTTTTTTTTTTCACATCAGATTTGAAACTATATTATACTTGGGAGCACCATATTTTTTGACTGTGTATGATATATATTTAACCACTTCCCTACCACCCATAGTCATATGACGTCCACAGATGGGATCTCCCATCCTGGGTGGACGTCATATGATGTCCTGGGCTTCCCGACCGTCTAGGGGGCGCTCGCAAACCACGATGTCCGCTGGGCACCCGCGATTGCCCGCAATCACTGCAGGACCATAGATCTGTGTGTGTAAACACACAGATCCATGTCTTGTCAGGTGAGAACGATGTGTGTCCCCCTCCCCCTACAGTTACAATCACACATTAGGGAACATATTTAACCCCTTCAGCGCCCCCTAGTGTTAACCCCCTCCCTGCCAGTCACATTTATACAGTAATCGGTGCATTTTTATAGCACTAATCGCTGTATAGATGTGAATGGTCCCAAAAATTTGTCAAAAGTGTCTGATATGTCCGTCGCAATGTCACGGTCACAATAAAAAATCGCAGATCGCCGCCATTACTAGTAAAAAAAAAAATATATAAAAATGCAATAAAACTATCCCCTATTTTGTAGACACTATAACTTTTGAGCAAACCAATCAATATATGCTCATTGCAAAATTTTTTTTTTTTTACCAAAAATATGTAGAAGAATACATATCGGCCTAAACTGAGGAAAAGAAATTTGTTTGTTTTATAGATTTTTTTGGGGGATATTTATTATAGCAAAAAGTAAAAAATATTATTTATTTTCAAAATTGTCGCTCTATTTTTGTTTATAGCGCCAAACCTAAAAAAACGCAGAGATGATCAAATGGCACCAAAAGAAAGCTCTATTTGTGGGGAAAAAAGGACGTCAATTTTGTTTGGGATCCACGTCGCACGACCGCGCAATTGTCCGTTAAAGCGACGCAATGCCGAATCGCAAAAAGTGCTCTGGTAAGGAAGAGGGTAAATTCTTCCGGGGCTGAAGTGATTAATATGCTAATCTTTTAGTTGTTTTCCTACTAGTTTTTATAGCTTATATCACAGCCTTATGCCATTCCCTGTGATGTGTGTAGCTTACCAGTCAGGCTTCCTTTTCTATGGAACGCAAGACAAACGAGGGAGCGAGAGGTAGATGACATAGCCTGAACATATTCATCAAACATCTTCATCATCAGCAACTGTGCTCCATCTTAATAGATGGAAACCGAGAAACCTAATCCCAGAGAGAGTAAATATTTGTCTGCTACTGCAATCATGGTTTATTTTGACGGTTGCATTTTATGTAGTGCAATCCCACATGGCAGCAAGCAAACACTAAATCTGAAGCAATAACAGGTTATTATATGCTTTCTTCTTTGTAATCAAACCATACAGACTTATTAGCAATATATATAATTTATTTACATTCAAGTCACCTAAAAGTACTATACACCTTCAGCGGAATGAACATAATATATACATAAGGCCAAGTGTAAATACTTGAATGCACTTTAATACAGAATGTAGAAAAAAACACTGGTCATTACACGTTTTGTTTTTCAAATGATTTGTTTTTTTTTTCTTCTTGGTCTGAAAAAAACAAAACAAAAAAAACAAAAAAAAAAAAACACTTGTGTACACACATACACAATCAGACACACTCATTCAGCCACTCCTGGAGCAGGGAGTGCTTCTGTTTTGCATATACAGCTGGTTTGAGGGGTGAGAGGGCCAATGGGCAAGATTTGTTTGTATCGCTCCTTTTTGTTCGGGTATAAACTGACCTGATGCTCCCTTCAATGTTCTTATGGCTATTAAATAGGGGAATGTCCATGTTGTCAATGGGGGGGGGGGGGTGGGGGCAAACATGAATATATTGCACCTTTTTCCACTTACCTGGGAATGGGTGTTGGTAACAAATGAACAACACAAACACTGGGTGTCACTGTCGCACCTTCACTGACAAGGTAGCAATACAAGACACTTGGTTCAGAAAGAGAAGTAAAGTCTATGGTGATTGGTGGGCAAATTTCTCTGGGAGAGGTTTTGTGGGTTCGCTCTCCAGTGCATTACATAGCAGGATGTGTTGGTGTTCATGAGATGGTCCACAAAATGAAACAACTTTGAATACAATGCCTCTTCTTTTTTTGTATCTGTGTGGAATGTGGCATCTTTATTGGTTAAGTCTTACCATACGATTCTTGTGTATTAAATGAGAACAGTATTACCATGACATGTTTAGCTGTAGATGAAAGTCGCATCTTGCTCCATCACTGAAGATCCTGCTCTGCATAAAGGAGCTAAAAGTCTTAAACTTTCACTGGCAGAGAAGGGCTAAAGCATAGAAAGGTGTGTTTTTAGCCTTCCATCCCCTCATATGCCAGGGAGAGGGCATTTTAAGAGTGACATCCACAGACCTGATATAGGGTGGTTGAGTCCTTTGGCCAATCCTGGACACAGGACTTGCTGGAAATTAGCAGGTAACTGGAACTACTTCAGCACTCTGCTTCAGACATCATGTACATGAGAGAGTCTTGTTTGCCAATCTCTGCCACTGTAGCTGCGAGTCGTGCAAGGTTTCCATTTGGGAAGTTCTGAGCCTCCCATAAGTTTAAAAGCATGGCAGTAGGGCTTGACTTGGAAAGGAGAAAACCTAAATGGCTGCAACAAAGAAAGGGAGAGAAAACAGTAAGTCACTTGGAGCATTATATAGTCCAACTTTTTTTTTCCCCTCAATATTACATCAACATTCAATCTATTGAATCTTCCAACCTAGCAAAAGAACTGTATGAAAGTTACTTTGGCAAATAATGACCTTCTTAAAAAAAAAATCTACGTACTCACGTTTACCATATTTTTTTTCATAGTTATTTCTTTTTGGAGTGCAGCTACAAAACATGAAACAAGTGTGGGGAGACTTCTGCTGTATCTTTTATGGCAGTGGTCATCAACCCTGTCCTCAGGGCTCACTAACAGGCCAGGTTTGCAAGATAACTGAAATACATCACAGGTGATATCATTTACTGCTTAGTGATTGCAGTATTCTAATTTACATCTCCTCAAGGTAATACATAAAACCTGGCCGGTTAGTGGGCCCTGAGGACAGGGTCGATGACCACTGTTTTGAGGCTGGGTTCACACTTGTCCGACAAACGCTCAGACATTGGGAGCTCATGTCGCATGATGTGTGAAAATCAATGTTTCCCTATGGGAGCCGTCTTAATTGGTCCGACACAAGTCGGTCCGACTTTGAAAATGCTCCCTGTACTACTTTGGTCCGACATTGATCCTAATTCAGCCCATTGAATATCATTGAAGTCGGACCAAAGTAGGAGCCTTGTCCTTACCATCCGACTTTTGACATCCGACATGTGATTACAGCAGCAGTAAAAGGAATTTATCTCACTCTGGGATTGTTTTGATTGGTCAAAGAACAAGCCAGACTATCACAAAGTCGGATCAAAGTAGTATCCTGTTCATGAAAGTAGGATGGATGTAGGACCAATGTAGGTCAGATGTCGCAGAGCAAAGTAGGATGAAAGTCGTACTACTGTCGTGTAGTATAGTGTGAACCCAGCCTCAGGCTGGGTTCACACTATACTACACGACTTTCATCCTACTTTGCTCTGCAACATTGGTCCTACACTGATCCTACATTGGTCCTACATTGGTCCTACATCCATCGGACTTTCATGAACAGGATACTACTTTGATCTGACTTTGCCCTGGACTTGAAGTCCGACTTTCAATGAGTGGGGATCCGACTTGGATCCCTGCCAATATCAGGCACTGTGTTTGATATGAATCTTGAGGGGGAACTCCACGCCAAATTTTAACAAAAAGAACGGCATGGGTTCCCCTCCAAGAGCATACCAGGCCCATGGGTCTGGTGCAGATTTAAAGGGGAACACCCTACGCCGAAAAAATGGCGTAGGGGTCCCCCAAAATCCATACCAGACCCATATCCAAGCAGCAGCCCGGCCGGTCAGGAAAGGGGGTGGGGACGAGGAACTGGCTTAACTACCTGGCACCTGGATGACTTATGTTACTGTAGGCTACTAGCTGGAAATCCTCGACATGAAATGGGCACCTGCAGGGTTATGACAGATCTCAGAGTAGTTGCTAGTGCTTAACCACTTGAAAATGAGGCCAATTCTCACATATATGTAAAAAAGTGTATTTTTTCCTGAACATTTGAATTTTTAAAATGGCTGTGCAAATATCGTGTGGCGTTTAAATTACCATCATTGTATTCTACAGGACCTCAGCTTAAAAATGTATATAATGTTTGGGGATCTGAGTAGCATAAAAAAATCGATTTTACATGTATGAGAATTGGCCTCATTTTCAAGTGGTTAAGCACTAGCAACTACTCTGAGATCTGTCATAACCCTGCAGGTGCCCCCCATTTCATGTGGCGGATTTCCAGGTCCACCTGCAGCACGCCTATGTGTAGGAGCTGGAGGACATGGAGGAGGTAGGCCAGGAGGAGGAAGAGCTGCTCTGTACCGCAATATCAAGCGACACCACTGCTCTCCACACAACAGCAGTGAGACGGGAAACCGGAAGTGACATGGCAGTGACCGCAAAAAGCACCGCCCAGTCGTCTTCTGTCCCTGACAATTGGAAAATCGGAAAGGAGGCCACATATAAAATCACTGGAGAGTGGGAGTGTTTGCGGGCTCATCGCTTGTGCCTTGAACCCTCCCTTAAAGTGGTTGTACACTCTGTACAACCACTTTTACCTAGATTAAGGCTAACCTGTAGGTGCTGGAAATATCTCCTAAACCTCCACGGTTTAGAAGATATTTACAATAGAGCTGTGCGCCGATGTCTACGGCGCAGGGGCACTTTAGAAACAACAATCATGCTGTGACTGGCGACTCCTGCGCGCATGTGATGTTACGCGACTCTTGCCAGTCACAGAGTCAGAGTTTGCGGCCCCGGAAGGAAGAGGGGTGAAGATGGATGCTTGCTGCTAGTGGGGACATCGGTGACATTGAAGGCTTTGGTTTCAGGTAAGTGACACATAATGGGCTACTATGCGATACATAGTAGCCCATTATGCTTTACCTTTGCAGGGAAATAAAGAGGAAGTAAAACCCTTCAGGGTTTACTTCTTCTTTTAGCATGGGCAAATAAGCTTCCCAGCTGCTTCTCATAGACCGCCGTTTGTCCGGGCCTGGACACTCTTAAAGGGCTTATTTTGTTAATCAGCTTGGGGGGGGGGGGGTCACTGGTACGTTTTAAAAAGCCAGAAAATGTTAACCATAGAAGCTAGCTAGATTAGAGCTGCCTAGTCTACTGTGCTTTAGAAAATAAGTAACCTCTGATTGGACGCTATAGTCCACACTTTATCATTTCATCAATGTATATTAATGATGCCAAATTAGCCTTATTTATCAGCTTGTGCTGAATACAAGCAGTTTGCAATGTCCCACACCCAACATATTCTTCCACTGCCAAAAATGGCGTGCTGTAGTGTTGAACAGTGCCAGAACAAGGTCATTTAGCACCCAAGATGAAAAGGCCAAAGTGTACCCATACAATAAGCTGTAAACTACAGTAGCAGCATAGATTGCAGCTCCTAACCATTTTGCACCCTTCATTTTCTACTGCTAAATTGCCTGCCTTTTCTGCCTGGCCCTGGTGCCACATGCTCTAATGTTGAACATTATCTACCAACTCCTAGTCTGAGATTATAGAAAGCAGTCAAACAATTGAAACTGATTTATGCACTATGATAGTTCCTTTTTTAGCATGCTTTGATAAAAAGCCAATGAATTCTATAGGGATTATTCTTCACCTTTTCAGCCTCTAGAGCTTTCAGTATAATCCTGAAAACCAATGAATAGTGTAAAGACCATGCATTTATTCATATTTATTGCAATGTATACATTTGTGCAGAATTGAATTAAAGATTCACAGCAATGACCCCGCTGTCAGGAATAAAATATGGCTGGACAAAGAATTGTTATACTCCAAGGAAATGGTTTGATAGTTTATCCTTGACTCAAAATACATTTCAATCATAAAAACATTTACTAACGGATTATATTACTTCAATCATAGCTTGATTTGTACTGCTTCTAGGACCATTGGGTGTAACGGAGTGAAACAAGTCAGCCAAATGAAGATGCAAACATTGATTTCTGGATTGAGGCATGTCTCAAATAGGCTTACATTCACATGAACGATCTTTCTTATGTTCTCTCTGGCTCCCATTCATCCGCTTATCTAGCACAGCATGACTTCAGGTTCAAGTGAAGGCCATGTACCGTATGTGACTATGGGTCCTGTGTAGTGTCCAGTAAATGGTTATAGATTAGGACCCTGCATAATCACTGGTAGACAAAGGAGTTTGGCAGCCTCTAAAATACTTCTGTGGTTTTTATCATATTTTTCAAAATTTTCAGTGCTTGTTATAGTAAAACAAACAAACAAAAAATGTGATGTAAGAATTTCTGAAAAATAAATGATACATTCTGTAAGTGACCATATAAAAAGTAATTGGCAGGCAGATTAAGGACCCGTACACACGACCGGATCTGTCCGTTGGGATTTATCCGCGGATCAGTTCCAGCAGACAAATCCGGTCGTGTGTACGGCCTAGCGGACATTTTTCGGCGGACATTTCTCCAGCCGACGGTTTTCAAGTGGATAAAAATTTCTTAGCATGCTAAGAAATCTATCCGCTGGAAACCTGTCCGTCGGACTGATCCGGTCGTCTGTACAGACTCACCGGATAAGTCCAAGCGATCCCCATCCCTTGCATGCGTCGAAGTGATTCGACGCATGCGTGGAAGTATTTACCTTCGTCACCACGTCACGTCACCACGTATGTTTTCCGCTGGGATTTTGATCTGATGGTGTGTACAGCCCATCAGATCAAAATCGGGAGCAGAAATGTCCGCTGGAAACGGTCCGGCGGACCGTTTCCAACGGATATCCTCTCGTGTGTACAGGGCCTTAGTATTTCAGAGATACTGATATCAGCCAGTATGGCTGATTCAGTCTTCTACACATGCCATCAGTGCCCCTGTTACTTTTACTGTCCCCACATGATCTAGATGTTTGATGACGGAGACTGCTACTGATGAACAGAAGAAGTCTGCCTGTCCAGTGAGTTGTCGTACTTGAGGATCTGTGATCTGGGAGCCTGGATGAGGACAGGAAAGGAACAGATGATGTCTGAGATAAAGCACCAGAGGTCACTCTGCCACATGAGGTCCTGGGTGAGAAATTTGTGGAGTACCTGGAACATCATCAAGATGGGATCATCGAGACTACAGCTGCTGCTAATGGAAAGATTTGGTTGCTAATGGAGATGGCTGCTACTAAGACAATGCAGATTGCTAGAATCGGCTTTAAATACTCCTTTTCTTATACTGGTGTTTTCTTTTTTGTGCAGTCTGCAAGCCAAACACCTCTCTCTCAGGAAGAATACGAAGGGAACTTGGACAGCCGCACTCCAAAAACGTTCCTTTTATTAAAATAGATCACAAAATGAACATGCCACAGCAAAAATTGGAACAAAATCTAACGCGTTTCGCACTGTAGCTTCAGTGCTTAGTCATAGCTAGAACCTCTCTCTCAGCAGTTTTGAGTGAGAGTCAATAAACTACTTTTTGTTTGTACCCTAAAGTGACTGGTACCATCCCATTATTGCCCAAGTAATATACACTCTGAAGTGAAATGTCTACCCAGACCTGTCTGTGGGGGAACTACCATGTTCCAGGGGTCAGGGGGGTGCTACAGAAACATGTAGGCCGCCATTGCTCACCCCCTTCTGAACTTGATGGTTGTCTTCTGTTTCAATACTTTGAGTTACTGGCCTGAAAAAAATATGCAGCAGCCAAGTCAGAACCCCTCATCTGCAAGCAATTTCCAGCTCAGGGACTTGGAAAAACCAACTGATCAGCATACCACCCAGGAAAGAAGCTTTTTCAAAAGCAACAATAAAGTCGATATCCTTTCCTAAATAGATGTTTGCTTTAGGATGGACCAGCCTGTTTGAGACTGGTGCTGTCAGAAGCCTAAAAGTCAACCTATTCTGACCCCCCCAGTGTCTTTCTTTACATACCTTACTCACTCCTGCCAACTATCCCAATTTTATGCAAATGCGAATCGTATCCTATTTTCAGTACTTTCACTCTACTGTAGGCAGTGAAAAATGTGAAGCATTAATGGGCTACTTAAGCACTGAGCGCTGCATTGTGCCAGGGCAGGGGGAGCATACGTGAGGGCCCCATATCTGGAAGTACTGTGGTTTTTACCAGGGCCACAGAATGGATCAGTTGACAGACAGAAGCATTGGAGTTAATTAAAACTATTGGAAGATGCCTTCTACTTAGGGGGGGGGGGTTAGTCCTGCTTTATGATGTATGATTACATCTAATTAAAAATGTCCATCCCATTACCATTGTATAAAGCCTAATAACAGTTTATTAATATTTCATTGGCTCATGTGAGCCCATATCACATTTAGATTTTTGTATTAACATTTCTAGTAAGGGTCTTCCTTAGCACTGGAGTAAAAAGGGAAGTGGGGGAGCTTCTGACAAGAGTTCAGCTTATATTTTTTTTGGGCAACCCAGAATACAAACATAAGAAATGATTTTCTCTCTTTTTAAAGAGACGCTGTTTCTTTGCCAAATCAGAGCTTCCTCTAAAAAATAAATGCACTTTCAACCCTTGCACTGCAAGGGCATATCCACTGCAAGGATAGTTTACATTTCTCAGCTTTAAATAAATCTTTATTCAACAGAAATAAAAGTGTGAAGATCCTAAATAATTTGGTTTGTCCACAGAAAAAGAAGTTTGCAGATTTTTAAATAATTATTCTTGTCAGCGGGAAAAAAAAAGTCTGTAGAATTTTAAATCATTATTTTGCCAACAGAAATAAAATCTGTACATTATAAATTAGCTGTGTTGTTAATCTTCTAATAATTGTCACTTTGACCATGACCAGTTGAGCAGAGGGATGTGGCTGGGGGAGAGTTTCAGCCAAACAATTCTGCTGACATGTAGTTTTGCCATGTTTTCCAGCATGGAGCACATGTCGGGCAGCCATGCCCACCTGTTGATGTAATTTTGTAGATCTACTAACCTTTTTTTATTTCCCGAAGCAGCAGATTTAATGTTTGGAAAGCTTGTTGAAAAATGGTCTTATCCTTCCGTAAGTATCAGTTTAAAACTCAAACGATAATTGAATATTTGAGATTACCAAGTAGATACAATTTGTATGAGCTGAACAAGAAGCTTTCAGACAGTAGGAGGTTATTGTGCCCAGATACTTTTCATATAATGAAAAAATCGTTTTTTTTGTAGCAACATGCATTCTTAAGTAAAAGTAAAATGATTGTGTTTTTTTTGTGAACAGGTATCAAAGTCTGTAGATTTAAAAATCATTATTTTTGCCATTATACTTTTGAATATGGGTACACTTAAAATGCCATTTTTAAGTATGTATTTTAAAAGTATGTTTGTAGTAAGCATGTAGAGACATGTAAAAGAGAGAAGTGTGATGTCCACCAATTCCTAGGCTTTGTTCATTACTAAATATGGACCATAAAATACTTAATTATAAAGTGGGTCATTGGTAAGCTACCGAGACAGACACAATAAGTGTGATGAGATGAAAACATTTTACACTACTTTTGCATTTCAACAATCTAATGCCATGTGTCTCTTCTTTCTGGAAGTTGATGTTCAACCCTAATAGTCGGTGTAGTTCTCTCTGTGTTTTTACATTTTGCCAAATGGTTGTTTTACAGGACATTTTTTACTGTACAAAACCACAAATTCTTCCGTAATCAGGAAACACTCACAAAACTAAATCTGATTAGTGGTGACGCTTAATGGCTGGAACCAGTGATTTGGTTACCATTTATAGTAAAAATAAAAAATAAAAATATGGGAACAAATAAGGTGAGAGGCAAATAAAAGTGAAATCCCTTAATTTACCAATCATGAGTCCACTGGCTCACTGACCACTGTAGGGTGTGGTCCTAGTAACTGAAAAAGCTATCTAAGAAAACCTAATGACTAATGCCGTGTACACACGGTCGGAATTTCCGACAACAAATGTTCGATGTGAGCTTTTGGTCGGAATTTCCGACAACAAATGTTTGAGAGCTTGTTCTCAATTTTTCTGACAACAAAAGTTCTTGTTGGAAATTCTGATCGTCTGTGAGTGAGTGTCTGTATGCAAATCCGACGGACAAAAATCCTACGCATGCTCAGAATCATTGAACTTCATTCTTCTCGGCTCGTCGTAGTGTTGTACGTGACCGCGTTCTTGACGTTCGGAATTTTCCGACAACATTTGTGTGACCGTGTGTATGCAAGACAAGTTTGAACGAACAATCCGTCGGAAAAAAATCCACGGTTTTGTTGTCTGAATGTCCGATCGTGTGTACGCGACATTAGAGAAGTTCCGAAAAGAGGTTACCCAAGGAGGACCATGCGCCTTGATCTATAGAATTTTATTGAATGTAATACAAAAAGTATAAAAATATAATAACAAAACTGAAAAACCACCTGCTTCTCCACATTCACCAGTTAAAAAATGACAACGTTGTCATTAAAAAGACAGTAAGGAGCATGGCTACACGGCGACTGCATAATACGTCAGAGCTGGACCTGGAAGTGAGTCACTGGAAGCTGCAGAGCAGACCCTGGGTGAGACACTTTTACCCTTGTTGTGTATGCTCATCACTGCTGGTCTGACAGCACAGTAACTATTTACTGATGAGAATTTCTGACAGGTTGGTTATTTGGTCACTTGTGAGTGGACTTCCAATTGTTTGTAAGTGGTGGTTTTATAGAATTACACTATCAGACCTTTTTCATATTTATATTTGATCTGAGTGAGCTGCTGAATGGAGGAGATGATGATGGGTTGGAACACTCGGATAACAGCAGATTAACTAATAAGTACAGGCACTATATGCCGATCATGTGAATGAGAGGCATAGAGCTCCGGTGAGACCCAGTCTGTGGGAAGAGGTCTCTCACTGAGAGAAAACACTGTCATTTTTTGGGTGCACTATAATTAAGATTCATGTCGATTTCTGCATCACATTTCTTTGGATTGAATAAGACTCTCATGGACTATATATCATTTTTTTCACAGGTGGACCTTATTTGTAGTGAAGTGCTACTTTAAAGATTGGGTTCCAGCTGTCTTATACTCACATTTGAATGGATAATGGATGGATAATTTCTAAGTAAAGAAGCCCCAAGAAAAATGCTTATGCCATAGCCCAGCAATTCCTAGAGGGAATCTTTCCAAGTTTATCAAACACTGCTAAGTGTGTAAAACTGAGTTGTTCTCTTGAGTGTATTGGTTTGCTACCATGAAAGTGAACAGCAAAGACTTTATTGCAGCAAATTAAATCTTCCAGGGAAGTTTCACATTCAACTTATGCATTTGCTGGCTATATAACATTAATATTCTCATATAAAGTGGACATTATTGCGGATCTCATTTCATACATTGGGTGTCTCATTCCTTTTTTTATCATTTATTTTAACATTTTTATTAAATCCTTCAGCACAGTCACAAGATACATGTCAGTGGCATGGAGAGTCACACAACTTCATATATACAACACCAACGCTGTATCCTGGCCTAGGCCAACAAGGCCCAGGCCTAGGGCAGCACAGAAATAACCCCTGCCAGGCTGCTTTTAATTTTGACTATCCTGACTAACCTATCATCCTGGACCACAAACCTTCCTCACTGTGCTATGTCTTCTGCTGCACCATTGGCATTGTTATATCTTCTTAGTCCTCTCCATAAAATTATTAGAAATATGTGCTTAAAATAGAACTATAGGCAACACTTTTTTTTTCCATTTTGGATAGAGTAAGGGAGGGTTATAGACCCTCTCAATTTATTTTTTACCATCCCTGTCCCATTGCAGAGATTTCCCTTCACTTCCTGCCCCATAGACAAACAGGAAGTGAGAGGAAATCTATGCAAATTAAGGGAATCCAATGCCCCCCCAGGCCCTAAGAACTAGTGTCCCCACTCGAAAATTACAAGGCGGGTCTTAAACAGAAAGGGATGTGCCCTTGACAGGAAGTGGTGGGTCGTATTTAAATTAGGGGGTCACAAGTTTAGTCAGGCCTAGGGCAGCACAAAACATAAATACACTACTGCACGACACAGTATGCATACTCAAAGGTATAAAAATAGAGATATAGAAAAAAGGGGTGGAGATAAGGGCCGTCTAATGTGAGCCACCCTCACTGCGCGTAGCTGGAGAATAAATGTGAACACTAGTGATATTTATAAAATAAATGAATAAATTAATAAATATGCAAGAGCTGCTGCTTTAAAAATTATAGAATCCAAAATAGTTAATATGCAAATACAGTGATACCTATTATAAATAAGGTGCCAAATGTGATATTAAACAGCGCTCAAAAAAATATGTGAAAATGTAAATATCAACAAATATAATATTGGTACAGTGACATAGTGAAAAATAAATAAATAATCCACCCTCTAAGTGAGTCAATATATAAGTGTCCAAAAATCCGTGCAAAAATCGCATCAAAAAATACCAGGTTGGCAAATAAAGTCCATGAACTGTCTAAGTGAACAAAAAAATATATATAAATAGTTCATAAATGGAGAGCAAAGGAAAAGAAAAAATCCTTCCCGATCTTCAATAAGTGCTTTCACCACACCACAGTGACTGCGTGCTTCCACCACCCATCAGAAATGCAAACTCACCGCAACAAATGGCCTGACACTTTCGTGTTTAGGCACACAGGCTTGTTAACTGACCCCCTCAGTTTAGTTGATAGAACTCCTTCTTTTCATATAGGGTGGAGCATTCAGTTAAACAGATGGAGATCCGAAGCAAAAAGAAAACTCCAAGATAACAGCCATATGCAAATAAGAAAAAGAGAGCACAATAGTGTGATACTGTAACACAACTTTTAATAACACACTACAAATCTCCCAAAGAATGCACTCACAAAGGTAACTCTTGTTACAAGCAGTGTATAAATCCAAAAACTGACACGGTGTAAAACAAAAAATAAAGATATCCTCCAGGTGAACTAGTGGTCACAGCGGACCAACGAATAGCCCAAGTGTTACTCACAGCCCTTGTGCAGGTGTACTGGAGCTGCTGCTTAGGTAATTGAGCTGGTGGCAGATTAGACCATTCCACGTTCAAGCTTAGAAAGTTAGGTGTGCGGTTGTGACTTCAGTAATCACTCCCCGACATGTTTCATCGAAATGATTTCTTCATGGGGTTACTTACCAGCTGTCTAGTGCCGCTTTATATAGTTGCCAGGGTCCTCCCTCCCCCCTTGTGTTAATCAGTAGGCACGCATCATAACAAGCTGCAGCTGAGTGGACTTACGTTCCTCCCAGCCATGCTAACATGCAGCTGATCCGCTCATCCAATCAGAGCAGCATCATCGTCATGACGCTGTAGCTGGCATTCTTCCAACGTGGTGGAGGCCCTCAGTGGCGACGTTGGTGTATTACACCACATCCCACTGCCTAGTATCGAATGTAATGTCTAACCCCGATGGTTAAACTGGGGTATGACACTCAACCTGCCTGCAGTGTATTCCATAATGGAGGGATGAAAACCAAATATTGCTGACTGTCAGCTTTTCGGATGTCCCTATGATCACAAGTTACCTCTAGGGTCTATGCATACAGAGTATAGCAATATAAATTCAGAAACACAGAGTACATTGGCTCTCATTATTTAAGCACAAGAGCCAGCCAATTAGTGGTGTGTATAGTTATGAATGACATGTATACATATATAAAATATATATTATATAGCACTCTAAAATCTACAAACACATCTCTAGACAATAAGTGTATATACAAAATATAAATGATATTTTAAAAATTGTATATAAAAGAGTTGCAGATATTGTTATCCATATTAAAAATGCATAAAAATATTAGTTAAAAGATATTAATAGGAATAAACAATATATATAAAATAATACATATATTTTTAAAAATGTTAAAATTATTTAAAAACATTATATTAAAATGAATACTGGAAAAAGATAATAAACTGGGCCATGAGCTGTAAATGACATGTGTATAAATATACGTTAGTAAAACAAATAAATGCTCTGGTTTAGACGTAAGTGGGTGTACTACATCATCCCCATATGCATGCACTCATCAAAACTCTGATCATGACGGGTAGCCCAGTTGTTTGGCCCCCTTATATAAACATAGCTCATGATCATCCTATATATGTAAAAACGCATGTCTCAAATCTATTGCTCATAATTTAGGCATTGCTAATGAAGCAATTCACATCCAGTTCTATGTTTAGTCCCCTCGGAAAATGGCTTTTTCCCAGCAGGTTGGCGTGGCTATGGGGGCTAAGTTTGCCCCCAGCCTCGCCAACCTGTTTATGGCTGAGTGGGAGGACAGGCACGTTTTTTATAACCGGAGACCCCAATTATTATTTTATCGGAGGTTTATAGACGATATTTTATTTATATGGGAAGGATCACAACAAGAAGCACTCCAGTTCCTGGGAGAACTCAATAATAATTCCAATAATATTAAACTGGAATACACGATCAGTGGAAATACTGTCAATTTCTTGGATGTGACTATTCAAAGAGAAGGAAATAAATTAAAGACTAAAGTGTATTTTAAAACCACTGATCGGAACAGTTACCTGTCCATTAATAGTGGACACCATCCAGCGTGGATTAAAAATATCCCTAAGGGGCAATTTTTAAGAGTTCGACGCAACTGCTCAGATGTCACTGACTATCTCTCACAAGCACAAATACTCAAGAATAAATTTGTTCAAAAGGGATATGATGAGCCAGCTTTGAATACTATGATTGAAGACATTGCTGTTATCCCTAGAGATAAATGCTTGGAGAAGAAGGCAGAAGAGCCAAACAATAATCAACACCAATGCGGATTCCTGTCTGGGTTTCATGCCCAATATAGGGAGGTAGAGGCCATTTTTAAAAATCATTGGCACATCTTGGGCAAGGACAGACACCTTGCCGAAATTCTTCCGAGTCAACCACGATTCATCTACAGGAGGGCTCCTAATTTCGGTGATAAGGTGGTTCGTAAGATTTTAGATCCCCCAGACCAACAGGCCCTTAGAATAGATCTTAAAGGATTTTTCTCCTGTAGGAAATGCATCTGCTGTAGAACTGTACGAACAAGTAACAGGGGTAAACAACAGGTCATGAGTAGTGATGGGAAGAGTTTTTCTATTAAAGAATTTATTACGTGTAACTCTTCTTACGTAGTATACCTGATCTGGTGCCCCTGTGGGCTACTTTATGTAGGGAGAACCAAGCGGTTATTGCGGATTCGAGTGGCTGAACACCTTGCGAATATTAAGAAAGGCTTCGAGTATCATAGTGTGTCAGTCCACTTTAAAGAAAAACATAACCAAGACCCCTCGTTAGCTCAGTTCTGCGGCATTGACTGTGTGTACCCTTCGTGGAGAGGCTCAAATAGGGTGAGAGACCTGTCGCAGCGCGAAACTCAATGGATCTTCCTGTTAAAAAGCCATTTTCCGAGGGGACTAAACATAGAACTGAATGTGAATTGCTTCATTAGCAATGCCTAAATTATGAGCAATAGATTTGAGACATGCGTTTTTACATATATAGGATGATCATGAGCTATGTTTATATAAGGGGGCCAAACAACTGGGCTACCCGTCATGATCAGAGTTTTGATGAGTGCATGCATATGGGGATGATGTAGTACACCCACTTACGTCTAAACCAGAGCATTTATTTGTTTTACTAACGTATATTTATACACATGTCATTTACAGCTCATGGCCCAGTTTATTATCTTTTTCCAGTATTCATTTTAATATAATGTTTTTAAATAATTTTAACATTTTTAAAAATATATGTATTATTTTATATATATTGTTTATTCCTATTAATATCTTTTAACTAATATTTTTATGCATTTTTAATATGGATAACAATATCTGCAACTCTTTTATATACAATTTTTAAAATATCATTTATATTTTGTATATACACTTATTGTCTAGAGATGTGTTTGTAGATTTTAGAGTGCTATATAATATATATTTTATATATGTATACATGTCATTCATAACTATACACACCACTAATTGGCTGGCTCTTGTGCTTAAATAATGAGAGCCAATGTACTCTGTGTTTCTGAATTTATATTGCTATACTCTGTATGCATAGACCCTAGAGGTAACTTGTGGTCATAGGGACATCCGAAAAGCTGACAGTCAGCAATATTTGGTTTTCATCCCTCCATTATGGAATACACTGCAGGCAGGTTGAGTGTCATACCCCAGTTTAACCATCGGGGTTAGACATTACATTCGATACTAGGCAGTGGGATGTGGTGTAATACACCAACGTCGCCACTGAGGGCCTCCACCACGTTGGAAGAATGCCAGCTACAGCGTCATGACGATGATGCTGCTCTGATTGGATGAGCGGATCAGCTGCATGTTAGCATGGCTGGGAGGAACGTAAGTCCACTCAGCTGCAGCTTGTTATGATGCGTGCCTACTGATTAACACAAGGGGGGAGGGAGGACCCTGGCAACTATATAAAGCGGCACTAGACAGCTGGTAAGTAACCCCATGAAGAAATCATTTCGATGAAACATGTCGGGGAGTGATTACTGAAGTCACAACCGCACACCTAACTTTCTAAGCTTGAACGTGGAATGGTCTAATCTGCCACCAGCTCAATTACCTAAGCAGCAGCTCCAGTACACCTGCACAAGGGCTGTGAGTAACACTTGGGCTATTCGTTGGTCCGCTGTGACCACTAGTTCACCTGGAGGATATCTTTATTTTTTGTTTTACACCGTGTCAGTTTTTGGATTTATACACTGCTTGTAACAAGAGTTACCTTTGTGAGTGCATTCTTTGGGAGATTTGTAGTGTGTTATTAAAAGTTGTGTTACAGTATCACACTATTGTGCTCTCTTTTTCTTATTTGCATATGGCTGTTATCTTGGAGTTTTCTTTTTGCTTCGGATCTCCATCTGTTTAACTGAATGCTCCACCCTATATGAAAAGAAGGAGTTCTATCAACTAAACTGAGGGGGTCAGTTAACAAGCCTGTGTGCCTAAACACGAAAGTGTCAGGCCATTTGTTGCGGTGAGTTTGCATTTCTGATGGGTGGTGGAAGCACGCAGTCACTGTGGTGTGGTGAAAGCACTTATTGAAGATCGGGAAGGATTTTTTCTTTTCCTTTGCTCTCCATTTATGAACTATTTATATATATTTTTTTGTTCACTTAGACAGTTCATGGACTTTATTTGCCAACCTGGTATTTTTTGATGCGATTTTTGCACGGATTTTTGGACACTTATATATTGACTCACTTAGAGGGTGGATTATTTATTTATTTTTCACTATGTCACTGTACCAATATTATATTTGTTGATATTTACATTTTCACATATTTTTTTGAGCGCTGTTTAATATCACATTTGGCACCTTATTTATAATAGGTATCACTGTATTTGCATATTAACTATTTTGGATACTCAAAGGTATGCCTCACACAATGTGATAGCAGTCATCTCCGATTATAAAATTGCAGTCACAAGTACCATTTGTTTAAAGTGACACCCTTGAGACGAAATGCATGTGAAGCTAACAAGAAGAAGAGGTGACCAAATGCCTCAGAATATAGAACTATCAGAAAAATCACAAGAAAAAAACAATAATCTAGACAAGATAAAGATATAAAAGGAAGGGGGAGAAAAAGGGGGAGGCCCCCACTCTCTTGCCTACCAGGGGATCTTTAATGGCAAGTCTAGCCTTCTGGGGTAAGGGTTAGAGATGTTTTTGGGACATATAGGAGCAGGGGTCCTGAGAGAATCTGACAGCATTCCAGTAAAACTGTATTTTTTTAATTCTGCTCCTCCTTGCTGTTAAGAGATACTTTAAGTTTATCACCTACAGAAATACATTGTCCAATTGAAGAGGGCTCAGTGCCGTTTTATTTTTGTGGTATACAGTGGGTGTTCCATTCTAGTGGTATTGGTGACAAATATGAATTCTGCTCAGTGAACTGGAGCAGTCCGTGAATGAAAATGTTCCTGTTGGTCGTCTGGGTTGATTTAGTATTTGTGTTGTACACGTTATAATCATTTGTACTTACATTTAGCCTGTGTTATGTCTCTGTATCATTACCACTTGACCTATGACCTATGCCTGTTTAAAAAATTCTGAGCACCACTGGCCCCCACTGCACACTCTTCTAATGCTTGGTAACTTATATTTAGTTATTTGTCTGCACTGTAGTTCTTGTAATAAAGTTAAAACACTCTTCAGACAGCAAAGCTAGTAGTAATCAACATTTTTACTTAAAAAAATTGTTTAATCAGTGAATTAACAGAGTGAGTGTCCACTCCCTGAAACTTGGAGTAGTACCAGGGCCGATCCGCCCTATAGGCTCACTATGCAGCACTGAGTAGTACTGTACATAACAGAAATAAAACAATATTCCAAATTCTAATACAGTTCCAAAAATGTTCTGTATTTATATATTTATGTAGGGGGTGCTGACCCACCCCCCGATAATCCCGCTGCTGACGCCGGACGCTTACAGTAGTATTGATACACAGACAGGCTCTGAGGAGAGCTCACAGCTGCAGGGGATTTCTCCTCCCTCTCCTCGTGCTGCATACAGTAGGTGAGCGGCAATCGCATAGACACCAACCTGCTCTGCTCCCTCCCCCGCTTCCTCATTGGCAGTGGGAGTGAGCCAATAGGAGACCAGCATAGGTGTGCGCAGCCTATTGCATTATGGTGTGCACCCCAAAGCTCAAACACACATGCACGTGTTTGTGTGTATGTGTATATATATATATATATATATATATATATATATATATATAGTAGGGCAATGGACAGTGTTGGTAGAGCAGTGGACGTAGGGCAATAGTTCATTTTTTTTATTATTACTTTTTTACCATTTAAGTATTTTATTACAATATTTTTTTATTACTATCATTTTTTTATTATTGTTTAATACAAATATTTTTTAGGAGCCTCACTGGGGGGCTTTGGTGAAATATCAGGGGTCCAAAGAGATTCCCCAGTCCCTGTCTCTGCAGCCAAGCAGGGGGGATCTGTCCAGCACAGGGTGATTAGGGTGTGCCTAGGCACACCTGGCACACCCTGTGCGCACGCCTATGGAGACCAGACAGCAGGAGCAAGGGATTCTGGGACAAGTAGTCCTGTAGACAGACGGCTCTATAGCAATCCCTGGGGGCAGACTACATACCCCAGTATGTTCAGGGGGTGAGGAGGAGTTAAGCCTGGGGAAGGATACCACAGGGCCGCCTGGGAGCAAGATAGACCGAAAGCAAGGGAGAACACCGGATGTAAGTGGAGGGTGCTGCTGCTTCACCGTCAGCATGACCGATATCCCAGTCGGATGCAAGCCCATTGCCTCAGGCACCTCATCGGCTGTATGGGTGCTCAGACAGACATTGCTGGGTATTCCAGTAACCAGGTAGCTAGTTGGGTAACCTGCAAGAGCCTGTTCCAGGAAATCTCTCCATTGGGCCTTCTGTTGCAGAATTGGTGAGCAGGCACTTGCCTATCGTCTCTGAACAAAAGACACTGCATGCAGACACCGTTATCTTGTCACTTTAACTAAGCTAGAAAGAAACCTTGTGCTACACTTACTGAGCAGTGACAGGATTTCTCCTTCTTGTCAGAACTTCAAAAGCATACTTTGCATCACCCTGCTGGCCAGTACATCTTAAACACACTTTGTTCCACCCTGCTTGTCCGAACACCTAAAGTGTACCACCAAAGAGCTAGCTGAAGACGCAAGGCCTTCTTTTTTTCCTGAGGGATTACAACATATTTCCCCCACAAGGGATTAAAGCCATTGGTGCCATAAGGGCCCATACTCTTATCCAGGACTCTAATTTCTAAAGGAGTGGGTCTAAAGACTTAAATTAATTGAGTTGAACGTAATACAGTGTTTATACAAGTCTTTGGGACTGTGGTGTCGGGTAAAGGAAGGGAGTGGTCTGATACAAGATTGGTAATTTCTCTGCTCTCCTCCTGCCTGAACCCATAGAGCTCAATTTAAAGAGGAAGTAAACCCTCTGTAATTTATTTTATAAAAAATACACCTGCAAGAGAAAGGCATAATGAGCTAGCATGCACGCGAGACCGGCAGATCCCCTGCGCATGCGCGAAAACATGGCATTAACCCCACTAATGCCATTCACAAAAACGGCACGCTCAGTACGCCCGAGCCGTTGTTTACGGCGCGCATGCGCCGTAGACAGCGGTGCCTGTTTTTGTAAAAATATCTCCTGAACTGTGTAGGTTAAGGAGATATTTCTTTCACCTACAGGTAAGCCTTAATCTAGGCTTACCTGTAGGTGCAAGTTGTAACAGTGGGTTTACAACCACTTTAAGCTGTTGGGGCCAGATTCACGTACAGCGGGCGCAAGTTTACGTAACCGGTTTACGTTACACCGCCGCAATTTTTCCGATTTAGTGCCCGATCCACAAAGCACTTGCCTGGAAATTTGTGGCGGTGTATCGTAAACAGGTCCGGCGCAAGGCGGTCCAATTCAAATGGGGCGGGTACCATTTAAATTAGGTGCGCCCCCGCGCCGGACGTACTGCGCTTGCTCCCGTCGCAAATTTCCCCGACGTGCTTTGCGCGAAATTACGACGCGCCAACGTTTTGTGAATCGCGACGTAAAAAAAGATTTACGCCGGGAAAAATAAAAGATTTAAAAAAAAATCAAAAGCGACGCGGGAAAGACCGGCATACTTTAACATGGTGGAGTACTTTTACACCATGTTAAAGGTGCCCTATCTTTGCGACGAAAATCTAACACTTGCGACGACGTAACGACGGGAAAAATCTTCGTGGATCGCCGTAACTCCTAATTTGCATACCCGACGCTGGTTTACGACGCAAACTCCCCCCAGCGGCGGCCGCGGTACTGCTTCCTAAGATCCGACAGTGTAAGTCCATTACACCTGTCGGATCTTCTGCCTATCTATGCGTAACTGATTCTATGAATCAGTTGCATAGATAGAAACAGAGATACGACGGCGTATTAGGAGAAACGCCGTCGTATTTCCACTGTGAATCTGGCCCTTGGTTCTTTGTAAGTGTTCATATCATACTGCAATCAGTTATAATTTTTGTAATTGTCTGCTTTCAGGGTTGCTCCCCTCAAAGAGTTCCCTGAGAGTAGTCAGCTCATATTGCTGAAATTCATTGCTCTTAATCTTTTAGTGAACAAGACACAGTTGATTAATTTGGGCTATATTTGTTTTCGGAATTGATTTTGCTTATTCGTATTGGAATCAATTCAAATTCAGATTGATTTGAAAAGTTTTCAAAATCAATTTAGAATAATTTTCGAATTTGTAAAGTTTTTGCATTTACAAAGAGAATAAAATAGAAGTTAAAGGAATAGAATATAAAAAAATCTAATAGAATAGTAATATAACAGAAAATAAAATAATAGAATATAATAGAATAAAACAGAACAAAATAGGATAGAGAATAAAATAATAGAATAGAAAGGAATAGAATAGAGTAGAAAATTTTGAATTGAATAGAAAGATTATAACTATCTTCTGAAATTCGAAAAGAATAGAAAAGAATAGAATTAAAAAAAACAAAAGAATAGAATAGAAATTATATAACCATTTTCCAAAATTCAAATAGAATCAATTCAAATTTGAATAGACTAGAAAATAGAGTGGAATAGAAAATAACACAATAGTATAGCTAAAAAACAATAGAATAGAATAAATATAACCATCTTCCTATTCAAATCTATTATTTTATATTCTATTTAAATTTGAATTGATTGTATTTGAATTTTGGGAAATGTTTCTATTCTTTCTATTCTATTGTTTTTTTTTATTGTATTCTTTTTCTATTTGTTTTGTCTATTCTATTATTTTCAATTCTATTTTATTTTTTTATTCTATTCTATTCAAATTTATTCTAATTGAAATTAGAATTTCGGAAGATGGCTATATTTTTTCTATTCTATTCTATTGTTTTTTTCTATACTATTCAGTTATGTTCTATTCTATTCTTTCCTATTCTATTAAAAAATCTAATTGATTCTATTTGAATTTTGGGAAATGGTTATATTCTTTCTATTCTATTGTTTTTTTGTATTCTTTTTTTTTGTCTATTCTATTCTTTTTTTCTATTCTTTTCTTATGTATTTTAATTCCAATTTATTCTATTTGAAATTCGATTTTCAGAACATAATTATATTTTTTTATGTTATTCTATTCGTTTCTATGATATTCTGGTCTATTCTGTTATTTTATTTTCTATACTATTTTGTTCTTTTTTCTCTATTATATTCTATTAAATTATACTTGTTAAATTATTTTCAATTTTTTTCTATTCTATTCCTTTATTTTCTATTTTATTTTATTCTTTTTGGACATCTGAAAACTATTCGAATTGGGAAACAAATCAAATTCGAAAACTATTCAAATTCAAAATGTATTTGAAAAGTATTCGAATTAGAATTTCGTCCCCAATTTTTTTTCTTTTTTTTTGGATTCATTTAAATTTGGTACTATTGTAATTTAGAAATTCGGACACATCCGAATTTCCGAAAATTGAAAATTTGTCTGAACCACACGTGTCTAACTCTCCAGTTTTACAAAACAAATATACCAAGCCCATCCTCAGCTATATAACTAACAATATATGTTCATGTGTAATTTTCATTTTTACACTATAATCTATAAATATAAAAGATGTGAAAATGATGACAGATCACATCTGGCTACAAGAATTCAAAAGAGTAATCACTAAGGATACGTGGTTTACCCATTCTGTACTGACATTTCACAGTGATTTTTAACTCTTTAGGACGCAAGCCATTCCTACATTTTTTTTCTACCTTTTTCCTACCTTTTTTAAGCAGTGTAATTTGCCATCCGTCAAAACGCTGTAGCAATTATTAAAAATGTTGTATTAAACAAAATGACTTGAATTTTCAAATCAATTTTTGTTTTGCATTTATGACCCATCATGATTAATAAAAGAAGAGTGCTCCAGTGGTTTAGAGATTTGTTCAATTATCTTGATTGGTACCTGAGCTATGACAGTTTGATTGGCCGTGCTAGAAAAACAGTAATGCATAGGCACAGGCTTTATCATCAGATGGCAGGACAATGGAGATGAACAGGACATTCTTTATGCAGTGTAGCATAGACAGATCAATATGTTCTGTGTCAGTTCTGTGTAGTGTAAAGACATGATCAAATTGAGGTATGCAACATTGGAGTTCATTTATAAAGACTAAAGCCACAGAATACATAAAGTACTATTGTGCAACCTTGTTTAAGCTTAATTTCAACCTTTACATACCAGTGATGGTGAGCCTTGCCGAGAATCAAAAAAAGTATCCACAATCTATTTGTTAATAATTGAACATATTTAAATAAAATTAAATGAATTAGACAGCATCCTGTTTTTAAAATAAATAAACAGAAGGCGGCTCTAAGTGCAACAAACAAAAGACCTTAAAGCGGAGCTCCACCCTAAATTCACACTTTTCGTCAATATGTTCCTATTAAAATGTATAATAAAGTTATGCCAAAAAATTTTTTTTTACCTCCCTGCATTAGCCTGTTGCTAGGCAGAAATTCTAATCTGCCTCCTTCCTGGACCTCGGTCCTTCTCCTCTGCTCACAAAGCCGCACAGACTCTTGGGAATCATTTCCGAGGAGACTGTGCGCTCTTCTGTGCCAGTGACGCGATCACTGATGTTTACCGCACCATGTTCAAAAAGGGCACAAAGCCCTTACTTACAGCAGCACAAGAGAGAGAAAGAGAGCGCGCACATTTGTGTTATCTACGTTGTCATAACAACGGGCGGGACATTCCTCTGCTGCTGCCCGTTGTTATGACAACGGCACAAACAATCGCCGCTACGAGCGGTGCTCTAATGCGCACGCGCAAGATCTAGAGGTTACCAGCATGCACCTCTCCACGGAGAAGAGTAAAAAAAAATGTACTGGGCTTCAGATGCCCACACAGAGGATGGAAACGGCCACATCTTACAATACAGCAAATGAGGCAAGTTTTAAATTAATTTAGCGATCGATGGGGTATGTTTGACTAACATTAATATGATCTTTAGTAATATACTATTTAAATGGCCAAAAAAAAAAAACGTGACCGGAACCCCGCTTTAATTGCCAAAGGATAAAAATATACTTACTAGCATTAAAATAAATGTACTAGCATTAAATTAAAGCAAGGCTCATCATATGGATGTGTCAGGGAGTCCAGCGACAGGTGGTCCCGTGGGTGGTCTGGTTTGCAGCTTGATGGATCGAGTCCCAACCGACCAGCAGAGGGCCACAAAATAAAGAAATAGGAAGGACAACCGCACTGCGGGGACACACGTGGAATGCAGGACCCAGATGTGACGTCAGTGGAAGCATCTGGGATAAGCATGAAACGCAGCTGCAGGGAAGTGACGTCAAAGTGGTGGGAAGCGTTTCGAAGCATCAATTGGCACTCTCTTTGCGCTGATTGGCTCTGAAATGCGTCCTGCTCGGCATGAAGGAGCCAATTGACACGTCCAGATCAGCATGAAGAAAGAGCCAATTGACGCTCTGAAACACATCCCGCCCCTTTGACATAATTTCCTGTTATCTGCGTTCCACACTGGTCCCGGCGCCTTCCATCACAACTGGGTCCTGCATTTTACGCTGGTCCCCGACTGTGCAGTTGTCCTTCTTGGTCCTTTCTCTTTTCGACCCCTCTCTGCTGCTCGGTTGGGGCTCATTCCATCAAGCTGCACACCGGACCACCCATGGGACCACCTGTCGCTGGACTCCCTGTCGCATCCATATGAGCCTTGCTTTATTTTAATGCTGGTAAGTGTATTTTTATCCTTTTGCAATTAAAGTCTTTTGTTTGCTGAAATTAGAGGCACCTTCTGTTTGTTTCTTTTTTACCAGAGTACTGCTTCTCTCTTGGAGTGCTGCCCAAGTGCTGTTTCGAGACACCTGTTTTACTTGATCTGCATGCATTTCACATTGCGGACATCTTTTCCGGACAGATTCTGTCACCCAGAGTGCCCTTCATTCGCTTACCCTGGTTATAACATCCTGTTTTTACCTGCTGGAATTAATTCCAGCATGATTGGTGTCGGGAAGCTTAATGGCTTGGTTGAGTGCATATGTGGTTGGCCTTGACAGAAAAAACTCCCTGTTGGTTGAACAAGGGCCCTTTTCAGCAGGGTTGGATACAACATCCTGATGCTGAGCCCTGGTAAGTGTGATCCACATATGGCAGAAGGCGTGTATAAGTAGGTAGCAGAACCAAGCAGTTCAGAGCCACACTGTGCCAAAAGCAATTTCATGGGTCCTTGGAGGTCAGATTGAAATTAGGAGACTTGCTCTATTTGAAGTTTACTTGCATCATTCAGTGAAACATCCGCTGCTTAAGAGACTGCTAAGAATATTTGTAAATTGTATTACTTATGGCAGCTTTCTACCAGCTGCCAGTTGGACCATAAACCACCCAAATTACTGTTTAGTAAAAGCCTGGAAGCTTGTGTCTTGGGTATCTGTCACCATCACCTATATAGATATCACATACTGCTACCAATCTGAAACACTTTTTATGGCAGCAACAAATATAAAAGCTGCAAAAGCCATTGCGTATGTCAAGCCAATGTCTGTTTCTATTCTCTGGTACACATCTAAAACATTTATCTAGGATTGGTTGCTGTAATTAAGGCTTACTTGTTTACTCTGGGAACACCAGATGCCTTTCATTGTACAGAAATGTGTTGGGTTCCTGATTATTATCAGAACAGATGAAGTCACAGAGAGCAGAATGATGTCACAACACTGTCAATGATGATCTTATTTTCATCCCATCCTGCTGGAATAAAAGTATGCTCTAGGCCAGGGCTCAAAATTTCAAGTCCTAAGCTACTAGCCAAGCCTTAAGAGCTACTTGCCACCAGTTGCCCCCCCCCCAGCCAGTACACTGGCCCGCCCCTAATTCCACCCCTAAACACGCCCTTGTAAATTAACTCATGAAATGACAGTTAAATGTTTTATTCAGAATTAAGTTACAAAAATTTAGTTTTACCAACAGCTTTAACAAAAAGCATATCAGTGCCCCCTCATCAGTGCCCCTCATCAGTGCCTCCTTATCAGTGCACATCAATGCACCATATCAGTGCTCATCATTGCCACCTCATGAATGGCCATCAATGTAGCCTCAACAGTGCAGACTATCAGCGCCCACCAGTGAAGGCTATCAGTGCCCATCAATGCTGCCTTATCAGTGCAGGCCCATCAGTGCAGCCATCAGTGCAGCCTCATCAATGTAGCCTATCAGTGCCCATCAGTGCAACATATTAGTTCCCATCGGTGCATCATATCAGTTCCCATCAGTGCAGTATATATCCGTGCAGCCCCATCAGTGCAGTATATCAGTGCTGCCTCATCAGTGCTGATTTTTAAGTGCAGCCGCATCAGTGGCCATTAGTGCAGCTTATTAGTGCCCATAATGCTGCCTTATCTGTGCAGCTTGACAGTGCCAGGGTTGCTTGGAATCTTTATCAGCGTTCGGCTGTTCTCCGGTTTTGTAAGGTACCTGTAAAAGGTAGTGTCCGAAGTGGATCTTGTATGCTGAAGATTCAGGCAAAGCGTCGTCAAGCAGATTCGGTTGGCAACGGATCAGGCAAAGCAGTACACAATCGAAATCCGGAGAATGGTCAGGCAGCCAAAGGTCATACACGAACTGGCTGTAAAGTACAAAATCAGCAGGCTCTGAGTGATGGCATCTGAAACGGGCGCTGAGTGATGGCATCACTTCCTATTTAAAGGCTGCCTAGATTGACAATTGTCCACAGCTGGCAGCAGGTAAGGCTTTGGTTTAAGAGACCAGGAAGATCCCGGTTCGAATACAACCCGGGTCATGACAGGGCCCCCTCCCCAATGGACCCCTCCGGGGGCCTAGCGGGGCTTAGTGGGAAACGAGGTATGGAAGTCTCATATAAGAGAAGGGGCATGCAGATCTTTGGCTGGAACCCAGGAGCGGTCTGTGACAGTATATCCCTTCCAATGAACCAGATAACGAAGGCCACTGCCCTGTCTTCTGGAATCAAGAATCTTGGAGACTTCAAACTCATTTTGTCCATCAACAAGAACAGGAGGAGGTAGCTGTTGCGATCAGGAGTAGCGGTTGAAAATTGCTTTTTTGAGGAGGGAAACGTGGAACTGGCGATAGGAGACTGGCCCGACTCGAGCAATGATCCTGTAAGGACCAATGAATCGAGGGCCCAATTTGGTAGAAGGTTGTTTCAGTCTCACATACTTGGTTGATAGCCAAACTCTGTCCCCCACCACATATGGAGGTATATGGCATCTTCGTTTGTTGGAAAAAAGCGTGTACTTGCCTGCTGACTTCCGTAGTAATGAACGAATGTTCTTCCAATGTAGTAGAATATTTTTCATCCGCTGATCTGCTGCGGGTACACCAGAAGAAGGCTGAAGTAGGGGAAAAGTCTGAGGGTGATAGCCTAGGGCTGCGTAGAATGGTGTGGTATGAAGAGCACTGTGCCAATGGGAATTTAGGGCGAACTCAGCTAAAGGCAAATACTCAGACCAGTTGGAGTGTAAGGCATTGACATAATGTCGAAGGTAGGTTTTTAGAGTCTGGTTCATGCGTTCGGTTTGACCATCAGTTTGAGGGTGATGTGAGGTAGAGAGCGAGAGCGTTACTCCCAGTTTCTTGCAGAACGCTCTCCAGAATCGGGAAACGAACTGGGATCCGCGGTCTGAGATGACATTGGTAGGTATGCCATGATGTCTTACATATTGTAAGACATCATGGCATACCTACCTGGGAAAGGAAGAGAGTGGACAGTGTTTCGCAGTAGGTACTCCCGGGAGCAGCACAAAATGAGACATTTTGGAAAAGCGATCCACATATAGCAGTCATGCCCTCGGACTTGGGGAGGTCTACAATGAAGTCCATGGTCAAATGGGTTCAAGGCTGGCGAGGTGCCGGAAGTGGTTGTAACAGTCCAGTAGGCAATGTGCGGGTTACTTTATTAGCAGCACAAGTTGGGCAGGCAGCCACATAGTCAGTAACATCTTTTTTCATACAAGACCACCAGACATGACGCTGCAAGGTCTTAAGAGTGATGGCGACACCAGGATGACCGGATAACACGTCATCATGTGCCCAGAGGAGTACAGGTTTTCTGAGGCTAGGGGCTACGAACAGGCGACCTGGTGGTATCTTCAAGCCCTGGGGAACACGATTCTGGGTGTCTTGTAGCTGTTGGGAAAGGGCCGTAGAGATCTGTGTGTCAATTTTGTGAGGTGGGATTATATACTGCTCGGCTGGTTGATCTTCTTCAGAGGTAGCGAACTGTCTGGAAAGAGCATCAGCTTTTTTGTTTCTATGCCCTGGAACATAAGAAAGGACAAAATTAAAACGGGAGAAAAACAGAGCCCATCGAGCCTGACGTGAGTTCAGACGTCTAGCAGTCTGAAGATACAGTAGGTTTTTATGGTCAGTGAGGATAGTAAAAGGCTTGGGAGCCCCTTCCAGAAGATGTCACCACTCAGACAATGCCAGTTTTATGCCCAGTAGTTCTCAATTCCCAATATCATAATTCATCTCTTCCGGAGAAAACTTTCTAGAAAAAAAAGCTACTGGATGGATTCTAACGGACTTTGGCTGTCTCTGGGAGAGTACGGCACCTGCTCCAACCTCAAAGGCATCAACCTCAACAATGTACTGGAGATCAGGATTTGGATGCTGAACATGTCTTTTAATCGCTGGAAAGCTGATTTTGCTTCTGAAGACCACACCTTGCAATTTGTTCCCTTCTTAGTCATGGCAGTAAGGGGGGCCGCAATGGAGGCAAAACTCTTAATGAAGCGTCTGTAGTAATTTGCGAACCCTAAAAAGCTTTGGAGTCCTCCTAAAGTGGTCGGTTGGGGCCATTGCAAGACAGCGGAAAGTTTTTGAGGGTCCATTTGAAAACCGACAGCACTTATGATGTACCCAAGGAAAGGAATACAGCTTTGATGGAAACTGCATTTCTCGATTTTTGCATAAAGATGGTTTTCTCTAAGTCGTTGTAATACCTGTTTCACATGTGAGATGTGCTCTAGATGAGTCTTGGAAAAGATTAAAATGTCGTCCAAGTAGATGATCACAAAACGGTTGCTGAAATCATGAAAAATTTCATTCATGAAATGTTGGAAGACAGCAGGGGCGTTACACAACCCAAATGGCATGACCAAATATTCAAAATGTCCATTACGAGTGTTGAATGCTGTCTTCCACTCGT
Source organism: Rana temporaria (assembly GCF_905171775.1). Classification (NCBI taxonomy): domain Eukaryota; kingdom Metazoa; phylum Chordata; class Amphibia; order Anura; family Ranidae; genus Rana; species Rana temporaria. The sequence continues at coordinate 229,798,173 of NC_053491.1, read as the reverse complement.
CACCATCGTTAATTCGAATCAGGTTATAAGCCCCTCGTAGGTCTAGCTTTGAGAAGATAACAGCCCCCTTAAGTACGTCAAACAGTTCAAGAATGAGAGGCAAAGGGTAGGAGTCCTATACGGTGATTTGATTTAACCCCCGATAGTCGAAGGCCCCCACCTTTTTTTTCAACAAAGAAAAAACCTGCTCCTACTGGAGAAGAAGAGGGTCGGATGAAACCTCTTTCCAAGTTGTCTTTCATGTATTCCTCCATGGACTTTTGTTCAGGCAAAGACAGGGGATAGGTCCTTCCTTTGGGAAGAGGTGCTCCGGGAATCAATTTAATTGTACAGTCAAAAGGGCGATGTGGAGGTAAAACCTCTGCCTTTTGCTTGCAAAATACGTCTGCAAACTCATGGTATTCACGAGGCAAGGTAGGTGGGACAGTCACAGGAGCCAACATACAAGCAGAAAGTCTTTTGGGTTGAGACAAACAGTTAGGATGACAGAACGATCCCCAAGAGGTTAGTTCTCCATTTGCCCAATCAAAAGAAGGATTATGTTGTTGTAACCATGGGTAACCAAGGATAATGGGCAGAAGCGGAGAATCAATAAGAGACAAGATAACTTCCTCCTTGTGGAGTACGCCCACCTAAAGGGTGATTGTCGTAGTCTCAAATTTCACAATGCCATCTCCCAAGGGCTGTCTATTTAGGGTGGAGATGTTCAGGGGTCTAGACTTAGGAACAAATGGGATGTTGTTTTCTTTAGCAAAAGTGTAGTCCAAGAATATGCCAGCGGCTCCAGAATCCACAAAAGCCTCACAGGAGACAAGTTTAGAGGGTAAATGGATAGTTGCCGGAACGGTAATCTTGGTCTTGGAGGATATACCTGTAAGGTCTAAGCCAGCTCCTCCAACACTGGTTAGACCCTGCCTTTTACTGGACGGGAAGGGCAGACAGATAATTAATGTCCTTTAAGTCCACAGTACAGGCAGAGGCCCAATGAACGCCTCCTTTGTCTCTCTGACTCAGTTAGGTGGAGACGACTCACATCCATGGGTTCCACAGGAGCCTGGGATTCAACAGAGGTTTCAGGTTCTGGCTGAGGTGCTGCTTGAAAGTTAGGGACCAAACGGTAAACTGGTTTAGGAGACTTGCGGGTTCTAAGTCTCTCTTGGCACCTTTCATGGTACTGGACATCCAGACGAACACACAGCTCTATGAATTTCTCAAGGTCTTCTGGGGCATCCTTATAGACTAATTCGTCCTTGATGCGATCTGCAAGACCTTTTTGGAAGACTGCACGTAATGCCCTTGAGTCCCAAGTAGTCTCAGCAGCAAGGGTACGGAACTCGATAGCATATTGTGCCACAGACCTGGTGCCTTGTTGCATGTCCAAGAGAGAGTACTCAGCTGCAGAAGCTCTATCTGGCTTGTCAAATACAGTCTGGAGAGAAGCCAGAAATGTGTAAGCATCTTGGAGTACAGGATCGTTGCGTTCCAGATAAGGAGAGACCCAGGCCAGGGCCTTCCCCTTTAACAAGGAAATTACAAAAGTCACTTTGGCAGAAGAAGTGCTAAAAGTCGCAGGGTTGTTGTGGAAATGTAAAAGGCAAACATTCAAAAAGCCTCTGCAGTCCTCAGTATCACCACCAAACTTGTCAGGCAAGGGAAGTTTTGGTGGTACAGAAGAGGCGGGTTGGATCGTAGCAGAAGTAGGATCCAGAGTCTGAACCGTTGCAGAGGGACCAGGCAAACAAGATTTTAGCATAGTGCAAAGTTCATCTAACTTGGCGTCCAGGGAAGAAAGATGCTGTTCATGAGCTCCAATCAATTGTCCCTGACGTGTAATCGCCTTAACAATCTCAGCAGGGTCCACTGCCATTGTGGCCCATTTATAATGTAAGGTACCTGTGAAAGGTAGTGTCCGAAGTGAATCTTGTATGCTGAAGATTCAGGCAAAGCGTCGTCAGGCAGATTCGGTTGTCAACGGATCAGGCAAAGCAGTACACAATCGAAATCCGGAGAATGGTCAGGCAAGCAAAGGTCATACGCGAACTGGCGGTAAAGTACAAAATCAGCAGGCTGTAGAATGGTCAGGAATTCAGGCAGAAGTTCAATACAAAAGGCAAGAATACAGAGCAGTCAACAGACCCAGGGAAGTAATCCACATAAACGGGCGCTGAGTGATGGCATCACTTCCTATTTAAAGGCTGCCTAGATTGACAATTGTCCACAGCTGGCAGCAGGTGGAGCTAGTGAGTCCAAGGTAACGTTGAACACTATAAGGACATTCCCAAAGGTCTAGATCTCCTCTGTAGCACAGCAGGTAAGGCTTTGGTTTAAGCGACCAGGAAGATCCCGGTTTCGAATACACCCCGGGTCATGACATGTTTATAAGTATGTAGCAAGTTCCCAGGGGCCCCACAGCTATCCCACTGTATACTCCTCAACAGAGCTTTTTTTCTTAGAAAATAGGTGCAGGAACTCAACCACGACCCTGTTCAGATTTCACAAACAGTAGAAGGGTCTTGAAGGGGCATTAAATACCAGGATTGAATTATATACAGAGTGTAGAGTTCAGGGGGTTATACACAGAGTGCAAATCTGTTGCTTGTAAACACAGAAACCAGACTTCTGTGTTTACAAGTGATTGTGGTGAGCAGGCAACAAAGGGTCTGAGCCAGGGGTGGTGGAACTGAGTTCCCCCAAGTTCCCCCTGAAAAAAAGCCCTGCTCCTCAAGCATCACCACCGCTATCGTGATGGGTCCCTGGCTTGGCACTTGCTGATGCTTTCCCACTTCTTCACTGTCACCAGCTGGGGAGAAGACTGCTCTGGTACTTGCTTCAGCTTACTCACAGTAGTCTCCAGTAGCAAGATGGTTGGTCCCTTAGTGGTGACAGCTTCCTTTCTACCTCCGACCACAACTGGTTCCCTGTCTGGCTGAACCTTCTCAACTCGGTTGGACTCCAATCCTGCAGTCCTAACCCTATGCTACTTCTCCTGCTCCTGGATAGGCCTCAGGCAGCCTAGCAGCCAGGTGTCCCTGGGAGAGGCCTCAGGCTTCCGGCCTAGCAACCCAGGGTGACATAACATACGTCCACCCAGACAGCTCTCCAGGTGGCACATAACCCTGATCACCTGACTCCACCTAAGTAGGCTCTCCCAGCAGACCAAGGGACTGAAGAAACCCCCACCAATTGGCTGAGACATCCCATCCATTCATGATCTGAGCCCCTGTCAATCTAATGTCATCAGCCACAGTGCCACCTAGTGACAGGAGAGAAAAGGTGCAGCAATTCCAGAATATAGGGAGGAATCAGTGGATCTATCAATTAGCCAGGACAATTACTACCTGGCAAACTAAATTTGTTAGCAACCCTGTCTAAACACCAGGGTGCTACATCTAAAAAAAATAATACACTGGCAACATGTATCTGCTTATAAAAAAACATGTTTTGAAGGCTTTGAAGTTTATTGAAATTAAAGGGGTTGTAAAGGAATTTTTTTAATAATAAGCATCCTTTACCTGCAGACGTTCCTCTTTTCACTTCCTCATTGTTCGTTTTGCTCAGAAGTTGCTCTATTTCTTCTCTGTTCTGTTCACTTCCTGCTTGTCTGATTTTACTGACCACCGTGATGGGAGGCTTTACTGCGGTGGTCAGTAACGTGCTCACCCCCTCCTTGAAACTACATCTGTGTGGCAGGATGCTCGCTACGTGTTAGGCTGCATTCACACCTAGGCGTTTTGTCGCCTGAAGCGCGACGCTACAATACGCTGGAGGGGAAAAATAACATTATACCCTATGGAGATGGTTCACATCTGCACGCCGAACGCCGAAAGCCTGAAGCTCAAACAAGTTCCGGACCCTTTTTTGTCGGGCGTATCGGGCGGTTTGGGCGTATTTGAGCGTTTCCATTTCCCATAGAAAGTAATGGAAACGCTCGATTCAAGCGACTTGCGCGACAACGAGCGTTTGCTACGGGCGTTTTGTCGCTTTAATCAATAGAACATTTCACCCAGGCAGAAGATTAAACAAATCTACCAACATAGCAACAAGTGATGAAAAGATGATATTTTTTCCTATTGGCTAAAATAAAAAACGTCGAAGTACAAAAACGTCGGACAACGCTGTATGCAAACGCGCAAATAAGCATGAATATGCGCGACAAAACGCCAGAAAAAAACGCCCAAAAAACAACCGAACGACCGACGCTCAGGTGTGAATGCAGCCTTAGAGGCTTCAAGGAGGTGTGAATTACTGGGCGTGCCACAATGCATACTGGGAAATTTAGTTCTTACATGAACGAGCGAAGCAAACCAGGAAGTGAATGAGAGAACAGAAACTAGAATGCCAGAGGTGATATAGATGAAGGAATTTAATAGGTATTTACTCGTTTTTTAACAGAATCATTACACTATTCTGTCTGTCTACCTTGCAGACATTAATTTTAGGCAACATTTTTTTTTTCCTTTAGTGACCCTTTAACTACTTTTTACAAGGCCTTTGTTAATGTGTAGGAAATACCATTTAACACACTTAGCACAATTAGAAATGGTATAATGGAACCACCATTGAGATATCTATAATTTGTGTATTAACGGCCCATTAGCTGCTTGACCCAGGTCATATTGTGTAGAGCCTTTATCTGCATTGATTAAAACAGAAGACCCTGGTTTCCCTGCACTCAGATGGAGCAAATGTGTCTGCTGAGAAAATCCAAGTAACAGGCTTGATTCTCTTCAGCTGCAGAACATTTCTCCTTTTTTTCTTTATAGAGAACAAAACAAATCAATGTGGAGAATTGACCTTCCTAGAGTTCCTTGCAGTGCAACAGTGCTTTCTGCAAAGTAGTACTTTCTACTAGGCAGCCACCAAAACACACAGCTATTCACTTTGAACTTTGGATGCAAAGTTTTGGAAATTTTTCATAAGCTGCCAAGGAAACAAACACATTTGGAAGCATCTGAAATAACTGTGACATTTTCATTTACAGTTTTTGTGTTAAGGGTATGTACAGGGGCAAGGAAATGACTGGTTGCCATGGTTTTAGTGATGGTGCCCTTATATTTAGATGATAAGGGTTGATCTAAATCTAAGTGAGAGGAAGATGTGTTTTACAGCTAAAAGAAAACATGGCATATAAAAAACTTTTAAAGTTTCTAATTCCTGAGCTGTTTGGATCTCTAAATATATGCAGTTAATAAATAATAATTTTGTTTCTGAAGTTGATCTGATCACCAGAGGCTTTCGGGGAGAGACAGAGGGCAACCCCCCCCCCCCCCCTTCTATAACAAGAGGTCACTGCAGCATTCTGGGGACTGGTGATAGGGCTATTTGCCCATTGCCAATTCTGCAAGCAGAGAATGAGTCACTGAGAACAGGATGCCAAGTTTACCCAATGCATACCACACCCATACTGCACTCTATACCACACTTATTCCACACCTAGACTAGGGTGACCAGACATCCCCAGTTTCAGGGGACACTCCCCTGATTGAGGACTCTGTCCCCGGACCAAGTCTGTCCCTGGTTTTGTCCCCAGATTGGATTTAATAGGGGGCAAGGGCATTTTCAAAAGACAGTCAGTGCAGAATTAAAATAAAAAAAATAGAATTACACACCCCCGCTCCGCTGTGCCTACTAGCATAGGGGGGGTTGTATTTTTCCCATTATCTGTGCCCCTTTCTGATGATCATGTGCTGGTCGGAGCGGAGGGAATATTTCTTCCGTTTCGGGCGCATGTTCTTCTGCCTTGACCCAAATCCTGGCCAGTCACCTGCCTATCTCCTTGCCTTCCCTGGTGGAGTGATCTTCCTCCGCTCCCCATCCAGTAGTTGCCGGGGGCCCGAAGAGTAAGACTTAAGAGGCTGTGAGGCGGGCAGCGACGGTTGCCGATTGTTGCCATTACTAGTAAAGAAAAAATATGTCCCTGGATTTCATTTTAAAAATCTGGTCACCTTAACCTAGACGGTACCTATACAACCTCATACAGCATTATGCGGAACCTTTACCGCATCTGAACCACATCTTACATGCAGGTTAGTGCACCAATGCTTTTACCCACTTCAGCTCCGGAAGGTTTTACCCCATTAATGACCAGGCCATTTTTTTTGCAAAAAACGGCACTGCGTTAATTCAATTAACAATTACGCAGTCGTTGCATCGCTGTACACAAATACATTATTTTCCCACAAATAGAGCTTTCTTTTGGTGATATTTTATCACCTCTGTGTTTTTTATTTTTTGTGCAATAAACAAGACAATTAAAAAAAAAAGTTTGCTTTCTGCTATAAAACACACCCAATACAAGAATTTACAAAAATCTCTTCATCAATTCAGGCCAATAAGTATTCTGCTACATATGTTTGGTAAAAAAAAATCACAATAAGCTTATATTGATTGGTTTGCACAAAAGTTATAGCGTCTACAAAATATGGGATATTTTTATGGCATTTTTAATTATAATACATTTTTTTACTAGTAAAGGCGACGATTAGTGATTTTTAGCGGGAGTGCCACATTGTGGCAGACAAATCGGACACATAACTGACACTTTTGACCTTTTTTTGTGAACCAGTGACATTATTACATTGATCAGTGCTACACATATGCACTGTTACTGTACTAATGACATGGAAGGGGTTAGCATCAGGGGCGATCAAAGAGCTAAATTTGCCCTAGGAGGTGCTTGCTTACTGTGTGGGGGATGGACTGACTGGGTGAACACAGAGATTGATGTTCCTGCTTAGCAGGAACAGGAGATCTCTGTGTCCTCCCTGTCAGAACAGGAATCTGCCTTGTTTTCTCTAGGAAACGATCGCGGGTGGCCGGTGAACATCAGGTCCGCCAGACCTGCTGATTGGCTCCCCCTCTGTCCAATGCACACACACAGTATCTATTGCACTAAATGATGTACGGGTACATGATTTCACGCAATAGAGGCACCCAGCCGCAGCATATATGTATATATGCGTAAGGCGGTCTTTAAGTGGTTAAAGGGACCCAACGACAGCTAGCAGAAGAACATCTCAAAGGATTTCCTCTCCATTAATAATTATTCTGCAAGCCCTTTTTGTTCCCCTGCCCCCTCTGCTGCCATCCTTCTTTTATTTTGGACAGTGAATATCCAGTTGGTCTAGGACTAGCATTGCTGCTATAAATGCGCACTGGCAGTATAGTTCCAGCACTCAGTAGATTAAACTGTACACTGCTCACTGCTGCTTTGCTACTGTTTATGCTGATCTGGATGCCAAATGTCAATCAATGCCTAGTCCTTACTGTTAATCACTATATATGCTAAAGTGTGTTACTACAATTGTTGATCTAATTTGTCTAGCTACCAACCATATTAGGTGACAATATATTAAGTTTGCCTTTACTACCTTGTTTGGTGCCTATTTTCATTGATATAGCACTACCCTAAGTACTAAGAATTACTTTCAATACATTCCTATGATATTGCATGTTTGTGTACCCTTTTTGGCTATGGGACAGCAAATCTCCCCAATGAAAAGAAGAGGGAAACGATAAACGTTACAGGGGTTATAACCCTCTCTTACTCTATCCAAAATGTAAAAAAAAATAAAAAATTATTATAGTTCTATTTTAACTATGAAAAAACATGTTACGCATTAAATAAATGAAAACTGCATTTGTTTTGCATTTTTGTCCATCTCTCTGCTTATTCTAAAAATTATATTCAGGGCATTTTTAAAAAACTGATTACCAAATAAAATACTTTTATATGCTAAAACAATTGTAAATAATTTTGGTGTCAAAGCGGTTAAGTTATTGTTGATTAAACTGTTGATCCCAAAACTTTAAAATGTACTATTTACATAGCATCAACAAACAGCGTTTTACAGAGACCAATATAGCACTTTTCATTTTTCAAAACATTGTTTCTGTGTATATTTTGTAGCTATTTTTCACATTGGGTAGCCATATTTGCTTACATAGGCTTTGTTGCTTTATTTTCAGTGCTACACAATAGTCATGCTTTACTGCTGCTTATCACAGAGAAAGCCTATGGGTTGGCCACAGCAGAGGTGCAGATAATGTGTGTCACATTAGAATACCAGTGATATATTAAGTAATAGGAGATTTAAAGTGAACTATACTCACCTTCAGTCTAGTGATGTGTCGTCCTGGAGTTCCTTGCTAGCCGCTGAACATCTTCGGGAGGCCAGTTTCTGGATATTAATCGCCAGCTGATTTCATTGGCCAGGCCGAGGTAACGCCATATGCAGGAGTTCATTCAGCTCAGCATTGCCAAATTTGTACAATGAACTGCGTGTGCCCGCACCAGAGGATCGGTGTACAGAGGGACTGAGCCGCTTGGAAGCCTTGCTGTGCTGAACACCAGAGGCTACAGAGCCTGTGACCTGTGTGCAGAGGGACTGAGCCAGGATACACTCTCTGCTGTGCTGAGGACCAGAGTCACCCCAGGCAACCCAGAAGTGAGAAGACATCTGACCAGATAGACTACTGTTACTGTGTTGCCTTGCGGCCATAATCTGCTGCTGGCATAGACTGAGGACTTAGGGATTGGACACTTGACTAGCAGCCTATAGTACTGCACAAAGACTTGACTGGGACTGTATATATGTGCACCACCATCAAGACGGCCCTAGCGCTAACCGGTGGAGGATCTAGGGAACAGGACTGTTTCTTTAAGCCACCCTAAAAGGACTCTTGTCATTGCCCGTAGAAGCAGAGATACCGGTGTAATAGATCTGGGTTATAGTCTAGACACTCCTAGAGTGCACTCTAGCAATATAGCATACTTCCATGTTCTACAGTATCTTAGCCACCCTAATTGCACCCTTACATTTCTTGTTGTATTCTTTATAAAGTCTGAATGCTGATCCCTCAACCTTGTATTTTTTGAATGCCTTCTCTTTTGCTGTTATATGCATTTTTACATTGGAGTTAAGCCATCCAGGACTTTTGCTTGCTCTTTTAAATGTATTACCCAATGGGTTGGGCCATTGCTTATGCTGATTAGCAGGTTATTAGGTATAAGTCCATTCAATTATACGGATCTCTATACCAAACCGCTACAATCTAGCGATCACATTGTCTAGAGAATTGTTTGATTTACATTCTACATGTTCATATACAGTATGTACATATTGCCTGCCATGTAAATCATTACAATTTAATGCACTTCTTGATTACTAACCAGACTGGCCTCTACTTTCTGATATTGAATTAGAGTGGTGTGCAAAATAATTATCTTTGTGCTCTTAAGACCCCTTTATCATTGGGTAGATTTCATTGTGATTAACAGGGGACCTGTGATCCCCTGCTGATTGGAGCTGAATGGACAGATGACAGAACCCTGTCAACTCAGTTCCGGATGAAAGGACATGGAACTCCCTGTTTGTTTACACCTGGCTCCACCTACACAGAAAAGGAAAATCAGACCCAGAGGTGGACCCCTGAGGGGAGGTAAGTGGATGTAGATGGACACAAGTACATTTACAAAGCTTGTCAATAGGGATGAATGGACCTTCTGATCAGGTCCACCTGAAAAAGTGACAGGCAGACTCGATCGGAACGCCCATCTGAAAGGGGCCTAACAGTACTACCATGTCTTTTTGCTTAATCTGGTGTGTCAGTGGGGCTGACTCTTGGAGTTGAGGCACAGGATAGAGAACTCAAATTATGAATGCATAAAAGCAAGGTAAAGGTGTTTTAAAGGTGTGGTACCTACCAGGAAAATCTACTTTATTTGCTATGGAGATGCCACAAACTAGTAAGATATTGGTACATAGTCATCCTAACTAATATTATGATCTATTCTCTGCTTACTTGTGTGTTGGGTCGATTTGACTCCTCTACCTTGGACGCTACAATACTTGCTGTTACTAGATCTGTTTGTAGCACACAAAATGACTGTTGTAAAGTGTATCTCTCTAAAGTGAATCATCTATATGGGCCAAGAAACATGGTGTAAATCCTTAACCCACATGAGAACTACATTTAAGTTAAATTAAGATGAACATCATAAATCTTTTTGCAAACTTGGTCTTGCAAGTTGGACACTCTGGACTCAGAAGTAGTATAATTGCTGCTTTCACCAGTGTCATCCTTTTATTACCAGCACTATACAGGGGATGTTACAACACCTCTTCCATAGGGTGCAATACCATTGTTCTGTTTCTTGTTGCAGAGGTGATGGTAGACATACCAATTAATGGTTCAGGAACTAAACACTGTACATGTACTCTATATTTACACATATGTACTTAGTTCTTGGTGTGCAATGCACATTTACCTGTTACAGAGATGGTAACATCATATATATTTTTATAATACAGTACCTACTGTATACAGGTGAGAAAGCCGCCGCTCCAGGTGAGCACCTCCAGGCAATCACTGTCTGCTCAGGAACCAGATGGCAAATGCACAGGACATGCGAATAAAGACAAAGATGGACTGCCGCACTCCAAAAAAGTCTTGAAAAAAGACGTGCTCTTTATTGATCACCAAACAGTCGGGAAAATGGCTGACGCGTTTTGCATTGACTTTCAATGCTTAATCATAGCTATGATTAAGCATTGAAAGTCAATGCGAAACGCGTCAGCCATTTTCCCCGACTGTTTGGGGATTGTATGCTGTGCATTTTTTCCATCAATAAAGAGCACGTCTTTTTTCAAGACTTTTTTGGAGTGCGGCAGTCCATCTTTGTCTTTATTCGCAGTACCTACTGTATACTAGGAAGTCTTGTATGGCATTTGTGTATCTGTGTCCCACATACTAGGGATACCCTTCTACCCTTTGACAGCCACCAGTTGACTTTAAGTGTAGCTGCTTGCGCTCATTCCCACCTGCCACTGACAGTTTGGGTCTCAAATGACAATTAGGCCCCATGTACACGAGACGCTGCTAAACGTACGTTCAGAGACAGTTGGATGCTTTTTTCAACTGCCCCTGAACTCATTCAATGTTATCCTATGTGACAATGTACATAGTCTCGTTTATTGTCGTTTTTAGGCAGTTGCGTTTAGCAGCGTTTCTTTGAAAACCCCAAAAAAACATTTTTGGCCATTTAAAATTTTTTATTTTTTTTTTAAACGCTTCTAAACGCAGCAAAATGCAGCTGAACGCAGCATTTGTAAATGTGGCAAAACGGACGTTTTAAATGTGGGTTACTATCTGTCAAGTTTAATCATTTAGGAGCAGTTCTAAAAGTGTCCAGTGTACATGGAGCCTTAGGGACCAATCAGCATTTCCTGGTACTGTGATCACTATAAGCTCATCTCCCAAATCGCAAGAGTGAATATAGTAGGTCCATTAGTGATTTGATGTGAGAGACCCAGCAGAGATTCCCGGTGATTAGCTACAGGTGAAAGCAATTGGAGTCTGACTGCTCCTATAGTGATTGATATTGTCATAATAATGTATATACTGTATACTAAAAAAAAAAATCTGCAGCATTTGTTTATCTGTGTGATTGTTGGTTTCTTAAAATCACAAAAATTCAGAAATAAAAATTGATTTGAAAAAAGAAGAAAATGCTAGTTGATTTGGCTTCAGTACTTCTGAATCACAGACTTGGAGCAAGCACGTAGAAAATCAAAGTTTGAAGCCCTTATCTCTCTACTTGTTCTGGGTCAAAGTATTGCAGCCATAGCACCATAATGATGGCCAAGAGAAAATATAATGTTGAGAAGGAAATTTAACTAGTGCATCATTTTTTCCCTTAGTACAGGCTTAGTAAACAATCATGGCAGAAACCTGGAGGCTGTAAATTTTTTACTTCTGCAGCAGAAAATGATTGTAACCTAGCTTTGATACTGTCCTTGCTTCAGTACAAGAGTCACTGACCTTGAGCAATAAACTAACTGAAGTGCTGAAGACAGAGGATCTACGTAGCAGCCAGGCAACTAACAAAGCAACATCAGCACTTGTTTCCTTTATGGACTAGTTAGGTCCACTTATACAGTCATTTGTAGTGTTTTCTATTGTGCACAGACTGTTATAATGTGAATAATATCCTACCTTTCCAAATTCAGCTTCTGTGCTAACACCCTCCAGTCAGCTCCATGGGACGATGGCTCATCCAAACCGGTGATAATCTTCTGTCTCATTAAAAATGGGATCTTGAAGGCGCTGGGACCCACCAAAGCTGCTGCTTCCTTTCCTCCATCATCTAGCAGTATCTCTGGAGGGCGATTTTCCTGGACCAAAAGCATTGCAGGTCAGGGCTTCTATTTGGCAAGGTGCATGAAGGTGCAACAACTTGAAATTAAATTATACTATTCGGCTGATATATTATGGCAAAGTGCAAAGTCCCAAGACACATATCCACTTATGAGAATTCATCTTTCACTGATTTGACTTCAGCAAAGCAAGATGTAACTATGGGTTACTCATCTTTGGCTATCGTTAATGTTTTACGACCTAAACAAATTCTATCTGGATGCTTTGGGTTGCTGATCTTTTAACATCATTACTGCTTTAGTGGCATAGTTCACCTTTACCAAAAACTGCCTGTGCAGGTAAGGGGCACCTAAAGATAAAAACAAACACTGCAGATTTGACCAAAGTTGAATAAAGCCTTGCTATAGGTGTAGTCCATTTACGTAAACTTAAATCTTACTAAAAACATTCCATCCTGCCTTCTTACTATATTGTTCCTACAGATACCCCTTACCTTCCTAGGCAGTCTTTTGGTAAAGGTAAACTTTTCCTTGAAAGCCATGTCACATGAACCATTTTTAAGTCATATGAATAAGCCTAAAATAGCTATCATTACCTACTACGGTGTTGCCCCTTTACTGGCTAAATCGACAAGGTGCCCCTCATTCCATCTACAGTGATTTGGCCAGTAACAGAGTGAACACCATAGGAGCATGTAAGGATGGATAATGTGACATGGCCCTTACCTGGAAGCTTTTTTGGGGTATCACACTTTGTACCATCATACGTGCTTTCTCACTTCACTTCACCGTACTTCCGAACTCAATCATTCTTTGCGTCTTCACAAACTTCTGAATCAAAGCTGCACAAGAATCTTCATTCTTCAACACATAGTCATTTGGTCATTGTCTCACCTTATTTAGATTAATGTTGATGTTGAAACTCTGCCCATCCCCTTCCACCTGCCACACCCAGACCCTGCAGGAGAGCTCACAGGTGCTAAGACTAAAGCGCTCCAATGTAAATGTACAGTGCAGGTTGTCATGGACTCCATTCCAGATGTGATAGAATGGGATCTCCTGCAGGAAGAAAGAAAAACAATTGCCAAATTATCCTCATATGTTGCCATAAAGGTCAGTGATTTCTGTAGTGAAACCTATGATTAAGTCCTGTAAGGGGTAAAATGTATTAAACTGTGGCCTTTGGGGTTTTCTGTGTGTGCTGTTTATCCTGTTTGCTCGCTCATTACATTCACTGGATGCTTAACGTCATTGAAGTGCAGCCTGATTCCTCTGGATTAATCTGTATATATATCAAACACAAAGCTTTTGATATTGCTTTATATTTCACTGCACATTGAACTTTGGCTCAGGTCTTTACTTTTGTGTGGGAAGCAGGACTCCCTTGACAAGCATGGCTGGGCAAGTCTACACATTTACAGTAAGATACTAACTGATATACAGTGAAAGAGTTTTCGCTGCTTGTTTTTATTTGGGTTTTGGGATGGCACTTTGGTGTTTTCAATGTCACTTTGTAAAAAATTACAGTGAATGAGCTGCCTTTACATGTTACGTTTTATTGCATGTGTGTTACTGCAATGCGTAGTGTGTATGGGGGCCTAACAGAAACCTGTATTGATGAGTAAAGAATGCAGCCCTTGCAGATCTTTTTATTCGAAAACCCTGGTTTCCGGGGCTGCCCTGTTGATCCAATAGTTTTAGTACTAATTTGGATACTTGTTCAAGGTCAGTAACTGAAAAAATATTAAAGACAAGAACAGCTAGGCAATTTCAAAGAACAGCTAGCATTTTCAGAAAAGTGGACTTCTTATTTCTCTTAGTACAGCTTGCCGATTTCATACAGGACAGTTTGCATCTATTATGTAGATAGTAGTGAAAATAGGTTGACACTATGCTTTAGCAAAGTGTTAGTACTTAATAAAAAACTGAATTTTATTTAGAAGTCAATGATAATTGTGAGGCCTGGCATATATCAGTGTGTATTGCACTAAATGTATAAGCCAACCACACACAGTCCTTAAAGTGGAGTTTCCATCTTAACATGTTTTTTTCATTATTGTGCTCATTACACCTAAAAAAGCAAAAAAAAAATAAAAAAAAAATGTTTTTTTTTACTCATCTGGAAATGCCTGTTGCTATGCGGTCCCACGAAATCTGCCTTTGAAACCACCTAGGATTCTGACATCATCTCCCTCTAATGCTCCTGGGAAATGTGTGTCATCATTTCCCAGGATGCAGTGCGCTGTCCAATTATCACTCCCTATCCAAGACTTCCAGGAAGTAAGTGCTTGTAGGCTTCACAATGCCCACAAGCAAAATGACAACGGTGTAGACATAGTTTTATAAACTATCTTTTTTGAATATCTATGCGGATCGGTGGCGGATTGAAAGATAGTGACTGGATTTATATTATAAAAATGCAGGATGAAGGGACATACATTTAAAAAATGCTAATTGTGGTTGGAACTCCACTTTAACATGGCCTTCGGTTTTTAATGGAAAGTTTACCTTTGCGAATCGTCCTTTGAGTTTTATGCATACCTGGTAGCTAGCCAAGAGCTTGCTCTTCCACATGGTGCTATGCATGTCATGCACAGAAAGGCGCAGATTGTGATAGCTGTCTTTAAAATGTAAGAGGCGTGGCTCATCTAATAATTTCCCTCCCTGTTGTTTCTCCAGCTGTACCACCTCCTGTGGGACACAGTTACAATAATAAAAGGATAAAGTATAAGGAACTTGATGAATTTTGAGAAATGGTCAAATAACATTTAAAGGTTTAAATAATACGGCAGCACAAACTGCAATGGATATGAGCACAAGTTAAATTGCCCAAAACAACCAATTATATTTTATATTACTCAAATAAGAAATGTGAAAAATGAATATTGATTGGTTGTGATGGGTTGCAGAATTATGATCCTTGCCTTATTTAAAGCCACTTGAAATCACAGAAATATAAAATAGACTTTTTACTGGCAACCTCCATCTTCATTAAATTTTTCATTAAGCGAATATAACATTACAGTTAAGTACAGTAGTATTCCAGACAGGTGTTTTCATTAATGTTGCTAAATAAAGGAAATATCATGAACTACAAATCAGAGTATTTAGGAATGCAATTAGAGACAAACAAGAACCTGCATTCTTTGAGTGAATGTGTGTGATAGGGGAGCAGGGAAAAATCATCTGAGGAGCATAGATTGTAAATAAAAGGAGCTGAAGAACACAATGCCTTTACTGGTGTCGTGAGGGGAACGGAAGCCTGGTTAAAATAGGGGGAGAAACAGTCTAACTATAAAGAGCTAAGAGGCACCAGGAGAAAAGAGAGAGAAAAAATGAGGAAGGGAGGAGGACTAGAAAGGAGAGGAAGGGGAAAGGGAAAGAGGAAGGGGGAGGCAATAGGATTATAGACAGCAACCTGAGTGGGAGAGCACAGGTTCTGCGTGGTATCCACAGGTTACATGAGTAGAAGTTATCAGTCCTTACTAGAGAGTTGTTGATGGCCAATCTAGGGAGACCAGACTTTAAAGAAAGCTTCTTGGGCATCATTCAGAATAGCCATCTACTTCTCCTCTAACATAGTGCCCATGATTCCCTGTTTAATTTCCTAAGAAGCATACCATTGGTTGTTTCCATGAGTTGAGATTGTCTCATTGCCAGGAATAAGCTTTCATTTACATTTTCTTAGATATGTGTCTATGTAGTAGGGCTTCCAAGTGGGCAATCTCCATTTTCGTAGTTTTACCTCCACTTTCCTGTTGCATCAGCTGTTCATTGCCTAAATATGAATGTGTAGTCCAATAGGCACATGAGTTAGACCCACCGCTCTCAGTAATGAAACAAACCTGATCAACAACATGCCCCTCTTGCAATTCAAGTTTGTGTCAGGCCTCGTACACACGGCCGAGGAACTCGACGTGCCAAACACATCGAGTTCCTCGGCGAGTTCAGGGATGAAGCCGCCGAGGAGCTCGGCGGGCCGCCTTCTCCCATAGAACAATGAGAAAATAGAGAACATGTTCTCTATTTTCTCGACGAGTTCCTCGGCGGCTCCATCGGGCCAAAAGTGTACAGACGACAGAGTTTCTCGATAGAATCCGGCTCTGACCGAGTTTCTCGCTGAATTCTGCCGAGAAACTCTGTCGTGTGTACGAGGCCTAAGGGTATGGTGGGTACTGAGCTCTGCCAGCATAGCACAGTGAGATTTGAAAGCAGCATTTTCACTGAGAGAAAAGGGTATTTTTTGGAATTTCCTAGCAAAATTTAGTCATTTGGAGCTACAGGACTATAAAGAGATAAACGGCTGTTAGACTTAAATTGGGTTTTAAATATGCCCATTTGAGTCTATTCTTCTGTACATCAGATTAAAATTTCTTGCAGACAGCCAGTGACAATTTGCATATACAATGAATGCAAATGCAACTGTAGATACATGGGTGTCTGCTTGTCATGTATGTCTGAGTCACTGACCTTACAGCTGCATCTGCCTACAAATCATCTAGAGGACAAATGCCCACCTGGGCACAGCTGGCTTCTTTGCACAGCTACTGAACTTTGCTTCTCATCATCTTAAGATTGTTCAAGTGAAAGCTTTCCACAAAGGCCAACCAGCTGAAAGACGGATGTAACTGATTCTCGGTGATAAATGCCTCGGTGCTATATTCAAGCACAAAGCATGCCAGGAGAAAGTACACTGAAGTTGCAAGCGTTCACCTCAGTATATTCTTCTGAGGAGATTACATTATGATTCCTTTTTACAATTACAGGAGCACAGTTTACTTTGCCCTTTCTCTTTCATTCTCTGACATTGTATTGTATAAATTGGCATCCGCCTGGTATTTGCCAAGATCCGCTCAATGTCATTTTTATCACATTTGTCGCAGGTGCTTCTTTAAAACGTTCTTCCTGTGCTTTTCAAACATCTAGAATCCTCTCATTATTCTCTGTAGTACCCCTACGCAACTGATCTCCATCAGTGGGCTCAACAATGAATTATTGTGTTACATCATGTTTTATGTGCCCCATAATCAACCATCTCCCATCATTACAGTCAGTGAACCACATCCAGACTTTAATAGTTATGTTTTATGTGTGGCTTTATCCTCTTACTCACCTTCATGGCATCTTGTGTGTCGGTGATGCAGTACACTCGCAGGCTGTACTCTAGAGATGTGCAGGAGGTGGGGGCAAAGAGTAGGAGCTTGAGGCGTTTGGTGGCTGACATGCTGAGGGACTCTCCCACCAGAGCAAAGCGCCCCAGCTGCTCTGTGAATAGGTAACAGCTGCGGGATTCCAGTTGGCAGTAATAAAGGTGTGAGGGGCTTCCTCCGTCAACTTGCAAGACATCCTGTTAACAAGTCATAAACAGGGTAAGTCAAAAGAATGTCTTAAAAGCAATAACCGGTAATTGCAATGTAAATAGTTATTAAAAATAGTTTAAAAAATACATTCTAATGCAGTCATTGTTATAAATATAATTTATATTTTGCAAATTTGTAATTCCTAAAGTGCTTTATCAAAGACAACTTGGATGCTGGCATTGTTGACCTCTCCCTATTAAAATCCTAGTTGGTTGGTTGTCATGCTGACCCTCTTCCTTTAAGACAGTGACCCAGAAAACATATGCACATAAGTCATTTTCACCTACATTCTTGATATTTGTTTTGTGTCTGTAGCTCAGAAAGCATTAAAGGAAGTACACTATACGGTCAAATGTTTAAGTTTTTATCACATATATCACTTTATGACTTGTTGGTTGTCAAATACCAAAACTGGCTAAAGACTTGGGGCCAGATCCTCAAAAGAGATATGCAGGCGTATCTCTGTTATCTCTGCGTATCCCTGTTTCTATCTTTGGAACTGATCCACAGAATCAGTTTCCAATAGATAGGCAGAAGATCCGACATGTGTAAGGGACTTACACTGCCGGCTCTTAGGATGCAGTACCGCATCCGCCGCTGGGGGCATTTCGAGTTGAAATGCCGCTTCGGGTATGCAAATTAGCACTTACTGAGATCCACAAAGCTTTTCAGCTTCGTTTTTACTCCGTAAGTATTAAGTTGCATGTGTAAAATTAGGGCTGCTTTTACAAAGTGTAAACTGTTTACACCTTGTAAAAGTAGACCCTTCTTTCTCGCGACACTGTTTTTTTTTTTTGCCCGCCGTAACTTTTTTTTTCCTGACGCAACTTTTTTTACCCGGCGCGATTCACAAAACTCAGCGTAATGTAAAACCGCACAAAGCACGTCGGGAAAATGACGTCGGGAGCATGCGTAGTACGTCCGGCGCAGAAGCGCACCTAATTTAAATGGGACTCGCCCCATTTGAATAGGAACGCCTTGCGCCGGCCGGATTTAAGTTACCCAGCCGAAAATTTCTAGGTAAGTGCTTTGTGGATCGGGCACTTAGGTAGAAATTTTCCAACAGTGTAACTTAAATGGGAATTTTTAAGTTACGGCGGCTGGCTGTGGATCTGGCCCTTGGTTCACAATTGTCATCCTAATAATTCTGATCGAGGCTATGTAGGCTCAAATTCTTCACACCAAACTCACCAAACCACTTGACTAAACTTGACTTTGTGCACAGGTACGACTTTGAGATACAGTCATGTATGAACAGAAAAGGGTCTTGTCCAAACTGCTGCCACAAGGTTGTATTAAATTGTAGGCTGTAGCATTAACAGCGTAATTTATTAGAATCTCCTCAACTCAATAATTTACAAGAGTAGAGAAGGATACAAAAAAACAAACATGTATACGCACCTAGATGGTTGAAGCATCAATCTGATGCTGCAGCCGTCCCCTGCCGGCTCTACACTGAGAACTGAGCAATCAAAGACCACTGGTTGCTCAATTCTCGAGTCTGCTCTGAGCGGTGATTTTCAGTCACTGTCCTGTGTTCCCCCCCCCCCCAATGCTCACTGGAGTGCCAGGTTATCTCCCAACCATTCCCTTCACTCCTAAAGAATTCCTGCTCTCCTGCACCCTTGTTACCTCCTCCCATGCTCACCTCAATGACTATGTCCAATTACAGCCCAGAGCCCTGTGTTGACAATCAACAAAGGGCTCTATACAGAGGTAAAAATCTGTCTGTTTCTTATTCCTGTGAAGCAGGGATAAGAAATAAAGAGATCTTTAGTAAAAAATCAGCACACATTACACATTTTTTGGCACACATTTAACCCCCTTGATTACCCAAGATATTAACCTCTTCCCAGCCAGTGTCATTAGTACATTGACAGTGTATAGCAGCCGTCATTAAATGGTAGCCGCAGTCCAAACACAGGCCAAGCGACGATCCTGTCCGGACTGTCAGGCCGTCAGTGTAAAGTTTGACATCCCCACTCCTCCACTCAGCAGTCATTGGTTGCTGGCATCGCTGGCGTCCCTGCAACCAATGATGCCGTGTGTGAGCCCCACTGTCTGCTGCTTGTTATCTTGTGGCTTCCACCGGGCCGCAAGGTAAGACATGTTGTAAGACATGTTGTAACATGCACACCCCCGCACCCTGCTGCTTGTTATCTCATGTCTCGCGTCTCCCGTCCGAGCCGCGTGGTAAGATATGAAGTCACATGTACGCCCCCTCCCCTGCTGTTTGTTATCTCGAGGCTCCTGGCCGGGCCACGAGGTAACATATGATGTCACATGCATGCCCTCACCCCATGATGCTTGTTATCTCGCGGCTTGCCACTTCCAGTTGGGCGGTGAGGTAAGACATGATGTCACATGCATGCCCCTGCTGCTTGTTATCTTGCATCTCTCTGCTCTCACCTGGCCGGCTGGGAGGTAGAATGTGATATGTGCACCGCCCCCCTTTAGCAAGACTTCAGGCGCAGCGCTCGCCCTCTGCAGCCTGTTGCCTCTGGTGGCTGCTGCTCCCTAACTGCCTCAAGGTATGTGGGGTGTTTATAGGAGCACGATGATGGGCACATTTTCTGTTAATGTACAACAAAATGTGCCCATCAGTGTGCCCCTTAAGATAGAATGTGCCCATCAGCGTGAACCATAACATAAAATGTGCCCAACAGTGTGACCCTTAACATAAATTATGTCCATCATTGTGGCCCTTAACATAAAATAAGGGACATTCTGATGGGCACATTTTATTTTAAGGGGCACACTGATGAGCACATTTTATTGTACCAACATAAAATGTGCCCATCAGAGTTACTCTTAACACAAAATCTGCCCATCAAAGTGGTGCTGAACATAAAATGTGCCCATCAGAGTGCCCCTTAAAGGGGTTGTAAAGGATTTTTCTTCCCCCCCTAAATAGCTTCCTTTACCTTAGTGCAGTCCTCCTTCACTTACCTAATCCTTCAATTTTGTTTTTAAATGTCCTTAATTCTTCTGAGAAATCCTCACTTACTGTTCTTCTGTCTGTAACTACACACAGTAATACAAGGCTTTCTCCCTGGTGTGGAGAAAGCCTCTTGAGGGGGGGAGGGGGCGAGCGAGCAAGCAAGTCAGGACACTCTCTACTTTGCAGATAGAGAAAGGAGCTGTGTGTTAGTGGGCGTCCTGACACTCCTGCTCGCCCCATCCCCCCTCAAGATGCTTTCTCCACATCAGGAATTATGGTGTGTAGTTACAGACAGAAGAACAGGAAGTGAGGATTTCTCAGAAGAAATAAGGACATTTAAAAGCAAAATGGAAGGATGAGGTAAGTGAAGGAGGACTGCAATAAGGTAAAGGAAGCTATTTAGGGGGGAAAACTTTTTTCCTTTACAACCCTTTAACATAAAATATGCCCATCAGAGTGAACCTTAATATAAAATAAAGAGCATGCTAATGCGCACATTTTATGTTAAGGGGCACTCTGATGGGCATATTTTATGTTAAGGGCACAATGATGGGCACATTTTATGTTAAGGTTCACACTGATGGGCACATTTTGTTATGTCCCTTAACATAAAATGTGCCCATCAGAGTGCCCCTTAACATTTAATATGCCCATTAGAGTGCCCCTTACATAAAATGTGCCCATCAGAATGCCCTTTATTTTATGTTAAGGTTCACTCTGATAGGACCTTTTTATGTTAAAAGGGCATGCTGATGGGCACATTTTATGTTGAGGGGGGCACACTGATGGGCACATATTAAGGTAAGGGGGCACTCTGATGTGATGGGGACACCTGATGTAAGGTGGCACTATGATGGGGAAATCTAATGTAAAGGAGAACTATGATGGTCACACCTGATGTGATGGGGACACCTGATGTAAAAGGGCACTCTAATGATGGTGCCTAATGTAAGGGGGCACTCTGATGGGGACAAATGATGTAAGGGGGCACAATGATGGGAGATACCAAATGTAAGGGGGTCTGCTGATAAAGAAACCTGATGTAAGTGGGCACTCTGACGGGAATACCTGATGTAAGGGGGCATTCTGATGGGGACACCTGATATAAGAGGATACTCTGGCAGTGGCAACTGATTTATAGAGGTAGTCTGATGGGGGCACCCAATGTAATGAATTACTCTGATAGGGGCACCTGATAAGGGGGAAGACTATTGGGGACATTTACATTTACAGAGTATTACCCGAGTGGTTGAAAGAATTTTTTTTTTTTTTTAGTTACCGGACCTCCTTGAATTTTAATTCACTATCCCTGATGTATAGTTTTAACAGTCCTATTATAAGTCGCTGATCACTGCCATTAGTAGTATAATATATATATATATATATATATATATATATATATATATATATATATATATATATATATATATATATATATATATATATATATATATATATATACACACACACAGTATATATATATATACATTTTTAGATGTGTTTTATAGCAGTAGGTAAAACATATATTTTTTTTATCTTTTTTCAAAAAAAATGAAAAATAAACAAACAAACAAGAAATAAAATAAAAACAGTGGTGATCAAATACCACCAAAAGAAAGCTCTATTTGTGTGAAAAAATTATATAAATTTAATTTGGGTACAACGTTTCACGTAATTACCAGTTAAAGTAGCACAGTGCTAAATAGCAAAACATGGCCTGGTTAAGAAGGGGGTAAAAGCTGAGG
Source organism: Rana temporaria (assembly GCF_905171775.1). Lineage (NCBI taxonomy): Eukaryota > Metazoa > Chordata > Amphibia > Anura > Ranidae > Rana > Rana temporaria. The sequence continues at coordinate 229,775,969 of NC_053491.1, read as the reverse complement.
TGGTTTAAGATGCCAGGACCAGGAGAATATGCAGAATGCTATTGTTGACCCCCCCCCCCCCCTAAATACTTGATACCTGGCTGTCAGTCTAATCCAATAGGATGCAGATCTTACTTCCCATGCTGCAAAATTATTCCTGGTAGGATACAGATTGAAAAATACAATGTATTAATGCCATTGGGATGTTCATGACTGGTATGGCAGCTTATGTATGTCTTCCAGCACAAAATTGTCTTTATGCTGGTGTTTAAACATTAGTATTGCCTTCTTTTTTTGTGTCCTGCTTCAAAAATGTGGCAGTTCTAATGGTTTCAGTTTTTTTTAGGGTCCTTTCACACGAGCGGACCGTTCGTCCGTTCATTACAAGTCCGTTAACGGACTTGTAATGAATCCCTATGGGATCGCCTCCGTTAGCAGATGGAGCATCCGCTAGCGTCCGCGTCAGTCGGGATCCGCTTTTCTGAACGGAAGAAACCCTATTTTTCTTCCGTTCGGCGGAACGGACCGGATGCAGACGGACAGACGGTCCGTCTGCATCCGGTCCCCCATAGGGGACAGCGGAGCAGAGACAAGGCGGTCCCTGCACTGTGTGCGGGGACCGCCCTATCCGCCAACAGCTCAGCGGGGATCCCCGCTGAGCTTTGGCGGATACACGGAGCGGACCCAGAAACGGTCCGCTCCGTGTGAAAGAGCCCTTAAAGTTGTAGTCAGTTTTCTTAGTTTTGTTCAGTTATCAGTGAAACAAATGATATCAAAAGTCCAGCTGAAAACAGAATGAATACTAAATGAAGCTGCCATCATCAGTTTCAGGGATATAAACTAAAATAAAATACCCATTTTTTTCCAGTCCTTATACTTTCTTTTTTTTTTTATAACTTAATGCAAGTTTTAGCGCATACCTTTACATGATTATTCATAACATATTAACACCTTATCTGATGCCATGTTTAGAAAATCCAGTCCGAGGCTGACATAACTGTACTGACTACAGCTGTGAAGTCATTTTGTGTAGAGCTTTTTTCAAACAGCAATTTTAAACAGCTCTAATTAGTAAATAGCACCCGCTGTGCAGGCAGATCCTGGCAGCACGAAAGTACCAGTGTGTGTGTGTCTGCTTGGAATTCTAAACAAAAAGTATATTCTGGGTAGCAATATAATATACCCCATAAGAAACTACAGATGGTATTATGCTAGGGCTATTAAAAAAAAAAAAAAATAGGACATCAACTATAACAGAAGAAAGTAAGGGCACAGGATACAAGTGATTAAGAGTGAAAACATTGCTGGCACCCAGCCCTGAATTCTTGACAGTTACAGTCGTTTAATGTAACCTATGGGCACTAAATGACAGCTTGAAACTACAGAAATATAAGTTGTTATAAATAGCCAGCAGCCCGTGTCAACCATCATCATGCTCTATGTTAGACCTGCTGTCTAGACATCATTATCCAAAAGCAAGAGCGTGCCATTATGAATGTACATTTTCTGCATCTCTCAAATCCAGCAATCTTGTCATTCATATTCGGCTCAATCAGACTGTTCAATAAACACAATCAGCTGGGGAGCCATCCTATTCACTAAGAACATCTCTATCAACAAGAAGCAGCCTCAAGGCACCTACTGTTTATTACCATAATATGAGCCTGTAAGGCAGACATCATTAACTTGGTGTGATTCAAATGTCCCACATTATTAACCTGGCATGGAAGCTCCAAAGAGACACAGAGTGCACAGGTTTTCCACGTTCAAACAGACAAGAAAAAAAGGCCCCCTGTTCATAAATAAAGACAAGAAATTGATTAGTGGGTTTCCACCTTACAGTAAGTAATGAGAAAATCCCACAATGTGGCAGCAATGTTGAACAGGGAAAACCTATTGATTTAAATGGGTTTTCATAGTTGGAGCTACATAGACTAAAGTCAGCCAACTACTGTATAACTCAGGTGTAAGCTCGATAAAAACCAGGGGGCTATATAATATACAGTATATATAATAAAACTGATTTAGTTAGGCTTACTAATCCAATATTTTCCCAATTACTGAGTACAGCATATAGACAACAAAACATTTTTTTACTAGTACTGTGCTGTCTGATGAGTTGGAAGGCACACTGATGGATTTTGGATTTAGAGCTTTTCAACTTTAACTTTTAAACTCTTAAAAGCCTGTGCATAGAAAGAATGTGAGAACATAACAATGACTTTCTAATAGGATAAACTATGATTACAGAAGACACTACGACTTTAAATAGAATAAATGCCTGCTTACCAACAGTATTGGACCTTTTTTCAGTGCCTTTGGCTGAATACCCTGCCAGGGCCTTTCAAAGATGTTCCTTAGGACCACAATAGAAGTCACCCGACTGTAACCTCCATGTTGTCATGCTCAAAAGAAAAAATGCTCCACATAGTGTGAAATCTTAGTGACACTTTATTCAAAGAATAGAATCACACTTACAGTCTTGTAAAAAAAACACGCTTAAATATATTGCCGGCCGGCATATAATAAAGCAAGTGTGGCCGTCCAGCCTTTTTTCTTCTATATAATAAAGCAACCCGCGCTTTCGGGACTTAGTGGTATTCAATGACGTCAGCACGTCATCCCCCACAGGTCGTCCCTCCACATGGTTATATCCACATGTCATTTTAGAAGCACTTTGCTGGTGGGGGGTGGGGGGGGGCTGGCAAGGCGCTGCTAAAATGACATGTACATATCATCCATGTGGTATGAATTGTACACAAAGGACTAACTAGCAATGGATCCAAGTGACCAAAAGCACAAAGAATAGTGTATGCATTAAAACAATCATACTTTCGACAATCAGTTAAAAGCCAAAATGAAGACAAAAGTGATGGGCACAGGAGTTTTTGTTGATGCTGTATTAGAATTCAGCTAAAGGAGTGAGTTTAATCAAGTAGCTCCCTCCACTCACAAGCAATTGATGTGTATGATTGATGTACTTGATGTGTTCGTAGCAATCTATATGCAATGCGAAGTTGTCTTTTTGTGTATATCTGGGTCACATCTTTAAATAAATAAATAAAAAAAAAGCCAAAAAGAAGTGAACGGTGGTTACTAGTAGATGACCAGCCACATGCCTCAAGCGTACAGGACATGCTAGGGAACCGGGTTATCGATGGGTGGAGGGATGAACATCACCGGAAGTTCCATTCTTATATTATTATTTTGTAATTTGTTATGTAATTATGGCTAATTTATATGTACATTTTAGTGCAACCGTGTGGCGACATATAGGGCTGGGTGTTTTGTTTTAATTACTTTTAACCAATTTTATTAGGGGGTTTATTAAGTGTTAAATTGCATTCCTTATCAGCAGCTGACAGGGCCTTCTTTGGGCTGAGGGATATGCTGGGTTAACTGTTAATTGTTGGGTGTATCGCACATATTTAAATATTGGTTTGCCGGTTGCCTGCCAGGATTTGATAAATGGGTGTACCCAGAAACATGTTATCTTGGCAACCAGCTTCATTCCCTGGTGTGTTTCAGTCTGAGTGTCCACAGTCACAACAAACTTCTTGGTTCCAGCAACGTCAATTCCAGTGACGTGCATATCTCCGTCTCCCTGCTGCGGCCGGCGGGTATGGTCTAACATAGATTCCACAAACCCCATGCATGTGGCTGGTCATCTACTGGTAGCCTCTGTTCTGTTCTACTGGTAATCTACTGGTAATCTCCATTCTTGGATCCATTGCTAGTTAGCCCTTTGTGTGCAATTTATACCACATGGATGATATTACATGTCTTGCCAAAGTTATGTTTTCATTTTTTTTGTTTTCATTCTCCCATAACCGAGGAACACCCTGTTATGGGAGAAATCTATAGTGCTAATTTTAAAGGCTAATATGCAAGTTATTGTCCTAAAAAGTGTTTGGGGACCTGGGTCCTGCCCCAGGGGACATGTATCAATGCAAAAAAAAGTTTTTCGGGAGCAGTGATTTTAATAATGCTTAAAGTGAAACAATAAAAGTGAAATATTCCTTTAAATTTTGTACATAGGGGGGGGGTGTAAAGTATGCCTGTGAAGCAGCGCATGTTTCCCGTCATTAGAACTGTCCCTGCTCAAAGTGTAATTTCTGAAGGAAAAAAAGTCATTTAAAAATCACTCGCGGCTATAATGAATTGTCGACTCCCGGCAATTCAGAGAGAATTCATTCATTAAAAAAAAGCGTGGGGGTCCCCCCAAATTTAATTACAAGGCCCTTCAGATCTGGTATGGATATTAAGGGGAACCCCGCCGTCAATTTAAAAAAAAAATGACGTGGGGTTCCCCCCAATTATCCATTCCAGACCCTTCAGGTCTGGTGTGGATTTTAAGGGGAGCTCCACCCCAAATTGAAAAAAAATGGCGTGGAGTTCCCCCAAAAATCCACACCAGACCCCTTATCTGAGCATGCAACCTGTCCGGCTGCAGAAAAGAGGGGGGAACAAGAGAGCACCCCCCCCGAACCGTACCAGGCCACTTGCCCGGTGGTTGTGGGGGTCTGCGGGCGTGGGGCTTATCAAAATCTGGAAGACCCCTTTAACAAAGGGGACCCCCAGATCCTGGCCCCCCTATGTGAATTGGTAATGGGGTACATTGTACATCTACCAATTCACTAAGGAAGTGTAAATAATTGTAAAAAACACACACACACCGTGGAAAAAAGTCCTTTATTAACCACTTAAGGACCCCCCACTGTATATGTACGTCCTCTTTTTAAACATGGATATCTCAGTAACGGCAGCAGCTGCTGCCACAACTGAGATATCCATGTTTTCAGCTGGCGGCCGTGTAAACGATAACGGCGGTCTCCGCGGCGGATTCGCCGCGAGATCGCCGTTATCGGTGGCGGGAGAGGGCCCCTCCCGCCGCTTTTCCGCGCCCTCCGCCGCTTACCGGAGCCGTCGGTAGCGGCGGAGGAGATCCGATGCTGCCGCCTGGAGAGTGAGGACTTGAGTGAGGGCAAGATGGCCCCCACCCGTCCTCATACCTCTGCTGGGCGGAAGTGACGTCAAAACGTCAGTCCCGCCCAGCCTCTTAAAGAGACAATTTTTTTTCTGTCATTTTTTTAAATGACAAATTTTCCTTTTTTTTTTTTTTTTTTTGCATTTAAGCCTAAATATGAGATCTGAGGTCTTTTTGACCCCAGATCTCATATTTAAGAGGACCTGTCATGCTTTTTTCTATTACAAGGGATGTTTACATTCCTTGTAATAGGAATAAAAGTGATCATTTTTTTTTTAGTGTAAAAAATAATAAAATCAATAAAATTAAATAAGAAAACAAAAAAAACATTTTTTTAAAGCGCCCCGTCCTGACGAGCTCGCGCGCAGAAGCGAACGCATACGTGAGTAGCGCCCGCATATGAAAACGGTGTTCAAATCACACAAGTGAGGTATCGCAGCGATCGTTAGAGCGAGAGCAATAATTATAGCCCTAGAGCTACTCTGTAGCTCAAAAAATGCAACTTATAGAGTTTTTTAAACGTCGCCTATCTAGATTTTTAAGGGTAAAAGTTTGACGCCTTGCCACGAGCGGGCGCAATTTTAAAGCGTGACATGTTGGGTATCATTTTACTCGGCGTAACATTATCTTTCACAATATATAAAAAAATTGGGCCAAATTTATTGTTGTCTTATTTTTTAATTCAAAAAAGTGAATTTTTTCCAAAAAAAGTGCGCTTGTAAGACTGCTGCGCAAATACGGTGTGACAAAAAGTATTGCAATGACCGCCATTTTATTCTCTAGGGTGTTGGAAAAAAAAAATATATAATGTTTGGGGGTTTTAAGTAATTTTCTAGCAGAAAAAAATGTTTTAGTCTTGCAAACACCAAATCTGAAAAACACCTGAGGTCTTTAAGTGGTTAAAAAAAAAAAAATCCAGCGGTGGTAATCCACTCTCGATCCCTGCTCCAACGTTGTCAGTATCCAGCAACGGGTGATCTCCTCTCCGCCGGGGTCCAGTGATGAGAAGATCATCCAGGTCCAGGATCCAGAGCGCAGCATCGCTGGCCTCCTGTCTCCACCGGAGACAGCCCGGCCAATGACACGGCTGGAGCTAGTGACAGTTCTTATATAGGCGAGGCGGGGCCATCCGTCACGATTCAGATTCTGATAAGCCCCCCGCCTGCAGACCCCCACAACCACCAGGCAAGGGTTGTGGGGATGAGGCCCTTGTCCCCATCAACATGGGGGGGTGCTCTCTCGTCCCCCCTCTTTTCTGCGACCGGCCAGGTTGCGTGCTCGGATAAGGGGTCTGGTGTGGGTTTTTGGGGGAACTCCACACCATTTTTTTTTTAATTTGGGGTGGAGTTTCCCTTAAAATCCACACCAGACCTGAAGAACCTGGTAATTGAATTTGGGGGGACCCCCACGCTTTTTTTTTTTTTTTATGAATGAATTCTCTCTGAATTTCCGGGAGCCGACAATTCATTATAGCTGCGAGTGATTTTTAAATTACTTTTTTTCCTTCAGAAATTACACTTGCAGAGACAGTTCTAAGTACGGGAAACATGCACTATTTCACAGGCATACTTTACAACCCACCTATGTACGAAATTTAAAGGATTTTTTCACTTTTATTGCTTCACTTTAAGCATTATTAAATTCACTGCTCCTCGAAAAAACGTCAGTTTTTAAAACTTTTTTTTGCATTGATACATGTCCCCTGGTGCAGGACCCAGGTCCCCAAACACTTTTTAGGACAATAACTTGCATATTAGCCTTTAAAATTAGCACTTTAGATTTCAAACATTCGAGTCCCATAGACTTTAACGGGGTTCTAAAGTTCACACTTTTGGTCTGTTCGCAGGTTCTGGTGTGAACCGAACAGGGGGGTGTTCGGCTCATCACTACTGTTGAGTTTTGTGTGGTTATATTCTGGACTATCGTGTGGATATTAATGCTCAATTGAATTAATATCTTGAGGCATATGGATAAATATTCCACCATATATAACCCTGAGGATGAACTTTATGAATGTTTATTGTCTATAATTTGCATTCTACATATAGCCTCAGGCTGAGGGAATTAACTTTGTTTTAATCAATTCACAGGATTTGTTCCAATAATGCATCCTTCCCTGTTCCCATTGGATATATACGCTGCTCAAAGATAATATCTTGGACTTATGGCTTTCTGTTTTCTAAGTGCTTTTATGGTTGGGGGTTTTGGTATTACCATGGGGGATATTTGACTAATAAAGATGATACAGATTTTTTATACATGTTGTTATATTTTTGACATACGGTTTATTTTTGACAGATACCCAGAGCATTTACCTTTACTTGTACTACTTACTTTTTAATGTTGTCTATTTGATCCTTTCCATTTGCTGTCTAATTTATGGGTGTCAAACTGGACAGCAAGTGGGAGGACATTTCCCCAGCAGGAACACAAGCAGCAATATAAATTAAAGTAGTAGAGCGTGCTCACCTTGCAAAGTGAATTTTCAGTTAGCTTAGTGCATGAGATGAAGTTGTGATTACTTCAATCATCCAATCATGTATGTGCTGTAATTTTTTTTTGTTTTCTTTGAAAAATTAAATGTCACTTAGCTTCAGGCTGGTATAAAATCTCAATTTGGTCAAATTTTGCTTTGTGTGTACTGATGTCTGTTCAACAGAAGTCAGCCCCCGATATCAGCATACAATAGCGCAGCAAGAGAAATCCCCGTATCCACATCACTTGTGTCCGTTTTTTTTATTTTAACCCACTGGTTAAGTGAAAAAAAAACTCCCTCCCTCTCCTCTCCTTCTCTCTCTTTCCTCCCACCCCTTTTGTTTCCCCCCCCCCCTTTCACCTTGCTTCTTTTTTACATTTTTTTGGTTCTTTCTCTTTTTTTCCCTTCTCTGTTTCTTCTCTTCCTCCCCCTCATCCCTTTTTGACCTTCTCTTTTCATTGTCTTATCTCTTTTACTCCCACCATTTGGACCTTCCTCACTTAATGGGTACAATGTGAGTACCATGTCCATACCAGCTTGTTGTTTTATCACTTGCATTATCATTACTAATGCCCTGTACACACGATCCGTTCGTCTGATGAAAACGGACCGATGGTGTGTGGGCCCCATCAGTTTTTTTCCCATCTGAGAAAAAAAATAAAACCTGTTTTAAATTTTTCGTATGGTTAAATAACCGATAGAAAAAAACGATCGTCTGTGGGGAAATCCATCGGTCAAAAATCCATGCATGCTCAGAATCAAGTCGATGCATGCTCGGAAGCATTGAACTTAATTTTTCTCTGCACGTCGTTGTGTTTTACGTCACCGCGTTGAAGACGATCGGATTTTTAACCGATGGTGTGTAGGCAAGACTGATGAAAGTCAGCTTCATCGGATATCTGATGAAAAAATCCATCGGTTCGTTTTCATCAGACAAACCAATCGTGTGTACAGGGCATTACAGTACACTCTCATCAATGTAATTACATTCTAGATTGTTATACCCTCCTCTTTTATCCTATAAACATCCCTACTGACCCGGCCATACACTTTAGAAGGCCGGTCTGGTGCTCCAGCAATTAGAGTAGCAAGGTATCTTGAACTTGAATTGTATATCGCTATGTAATATATTTTTTTTGTATTTTGTATTTACCTTTTCATACTGGACTTTGGATGTTTTTTTACATATTTTTTAATAAAGATCGGCATTTGCATTTTATACGTTTGCTGTTTATGATTCTGCCCTTAAAGTTCCATTGGGGTTATATATGAATTCCATCTGTTTATTATGAAAGAGTCAGTGTCCCACAGCCACCAGCATTGGTGCCAGTATAAACATCAGTAGAGGCAATAATAACCCCCAGCATCAGTGCCAGTTTCTGCAATAGTAACCCTCAGTACTGATGTTAGTTCTGCAATAAAACTCCCCAAGCATTTGTGTCAGTTTCTGTAAAAATAACGTCCAGCATCAGTGCCAGTTTACACAATAATAACCCCCAGCTTGATGTCAATAGCAGCAATAATAATCCCCAGCATTGGGGCCAGTTTCTGCAATAATAACCCCCAGCATTTGTGCCATTTTCTGTAATAATAACCCCCAGCATCAGTACCAGTTTATACAATGATAACCCCCAGCATTGATGCCAGTAGCAACAATATTTACCCTATAATTAGTGCCAGGTTCACAATAATAAATCCCAGCATTGGTGTCAGTTTCCACAATAGTAACCCCCAGCATATCAATTTACTTTAACATTATCATTCACAATATAAAAAAATTGGGTTAACTTTACTGTTTTTTTTTTTTTTAAAAGTGAATGTTTGTAAGTGTGCTTGTAAGACCGCTGCGCAAATACAACGTGACAAAAAGTATTGCAATGACCGCCATTTTATTCTCTAGGGTGTTAGAAAAAAATATATACAATTTTTGGGGGATTCTAAGTAATTTTCAAGCAAAAAAAAATGTTTTAACTTGTAAACACCAAACTTTTGCGCAAACCAATCAATAAATGCTTATTGTGTTTTTTTTTTTACGAAAAATATGTAGAAGAATGCGTATCGGCCTAAACTGAGGACAAAAATCGTTTTTTTTATATATTTTTGGAGGATATTTATTACAGCAAAAAGTAAAAAAATATTCATTTTTTTTTCAAAAATGTCGCTCTATTTTTGTTTATAGTGCAAAAAAAAAAAAAAAAAAAACGCTGAGGTGACCAAATACCACCAAAAGAAAGCTCTAGCAGGGGAAGTTTGATTCCACTGGCACAACCCTTGGGGCCGCTTTTGCTAATCTCATGTTACTGCGTGTTAAGTAAAAGTTTGGTAGGAGACAATTTGCACTTTTCAGACTGTTACAGCGTGACAAATGTGCTATCTCCATTACAAACGCTACTTTTACCGAAGGTGCGCTCCCATCTCATACTTTATTCTGAGCATGCACGGGTTTCTTAGCATACACACAAACATGTTTCTCGTCGAAAACCAGCCCGACGAGAAACGCGACAAGGAAATTGAGACTCCCGTCGAGGAAAAAGAGAACTTGTTCTCTTTTTTTCTCATCGAGTTCCTCAACAGTTTCCTCGATGAAAAACGTACACACGACCGGTTTCCTCGGCAAAAAAGCTCTCCCACCAAGTTTCTTGATGGATTCTATCGAGGAAAACGGTTGTGTGTACGAGGCCTGAATGTACGTCTTCTAGTAGTGCTGGCTGGGTGCAGGAGAAGCGCAGGGACAGCTCCAGAACTCTGCACCCTGCTGCAGCTCTGGCACATGCTGTGCATTTTCAACTGACAACCACACTCCCTCAGGCAGACTTTGGCCAGCACTGCACTCCACCAGCGCCCCCACCTTCAGTGAATTGTACTGGCATTAGCCATAGGGGGACACCAGAAGTTCTTACCATTTAAATCACACACAACAAATAAGAAGCAAATATGTGATTTGATTCAATATAATTTTGGGTGCAATTTGGTCCTTAATGTCTATGATCACGAGGCCTATAATATAATTTATTATTCTACTAGAAACTAGAAACAGCCCTCAAGTCAGGCAATCAACCCTACATTCTGCAATTTTTTTTAATGACATAATTTAATAAAGCACTTTACAGAGTTACTGGACAATACACCATTGACCTAAAGCCCAGTGGATGAATGACATGATCACTGCTTGTGGCCCATTTTTTCATACAAATTATTATGATTATTCTTTTGACAGATATATTATGCAGAAAACAAAGAAATGGTGAGGCTATTATCAGATAAAGGAGGGTATGTGATCCACAGCAGTGACTGGGTACCGGCTGCATTATATTCTGAGAGGTTAGGGCCAAATGAAGTTCTCTGGATATAAAAGTGGAAAAATATTATATACAGCTCAGATAATAAGACTGAAGAGTCCAAGGTTCATCTGGTCAAATGAAACCTACAATTTCAAGCCCTACTGCTTTTGTCATTTAAACAAAAGTGTTTAATTTTCATTGTAGGAATGTTTTTAGAAGCTGTGGTTAGAGCGTATCATAATGTATAAATAATGTTGCTAATTTTTTATGGTGACATAGAAAATTATTACATACAGAATGTTAGAGATGATACTTTCATACTCTTCTGAAGAAAGAAATGAGGAAACATCAGCTCATGCATATATTACAACCTGGGGGCCAGTTTCACAGAGGAAATACCCTGGAGTATCTACTGATACTCCGGCGTATTTTCAAATTTGCCGCGTCGTATCTTTATTTGTAATTCACAAAAAAGATACGACGGCTTTTGGCTAAGATCCGACAGGCGTACGGCTTCGTACGCCTTCGGATCTTAGGATGCAATACTTCGGCCGCCGCTAGGTGGAGTTTGCGTCGTTTTCCAGCGTCGGGTATGCAAATTAGCTTTTACGACGATCCACGAAGGTACGCGCGTTCGTTACGTCGTCGCTAGTCGGTTTTTCCTGTCGCAAAGTTAGGCCTGCTTTTTCATGGCTTAACTTTAGATGAGCCATGTTAAAGTATGGCCGTCGTTCCCGCGTCGAATTTCCAATTTTTTTTTTTTGCCTAAGACGTCCGGGAATACGAAAGTACGTTACGCACGTCGCCATTCAAAATGCACGTCAGGAATTTTTTTTACACGGAGCATGCGCAGAATGTTCGGTGCGAGAACGCTCCTAATTTAAATGGTACACGCCCCATTTGAATTAGGCGGGCTTGCGCCGGACGGCTTTACGTTACACCGCCGTAACTTTACACACAAGTGCTTGGTGAATCAGGCACTTGCACTGAAAACTTGCTGTGGTGTAACGTAAAGACGATACGTTACGCCGCCGCAGTTCTTTATGAATATGGCCCTGGGAATCTAAGTCAAAATAATTTTACTGGGGCTAGCCATATTCAAGAGCTTCTGATCATCTTGTTTCTCAAGGGCAGCAAAAGTGCAAGGCTGGCTTTGCATTACACTTTCAACCAATGACATCTGGATGACTAGAAATCAGATATGAATTTCCAGGCTCGCATTTTTACCTGTGGTCATCCAAAGTCATAAGCTTGTACGTCTGTACTTTATTAATTGGCATTTTTCATCAAGATTATTTCTATTACAATACGGCCTTGATATATATATATGGGTGGTTGTAAACTGTTATACATATCCACTGAAGTGACTAATCTCAGGGTATACACAGAGATTTAACAAATCCTTCTAAATAAGCAGTGCCTGTTTATCTGTAGCCTTCTCTTCTCTACAGTCATTTAAAGTACGCCGTTTTAACAGCATTTCTGATGTCACACACTGCACAGCACAGAAAGGAGAGCTGAGTGTAATTTGAGACCTGAGTGGAGGGAATAGACACACACCACCCTCTACACAATCTGATAAGTGAATATGCATGGCTGAGGCTGCCAATTACCTGCTGCATGCTAGGTGGTGTCGTTTTGTCAGGATACGCAATCAAAAGTGACTCATGCAGATCGCAGAGGGAGGAGACAGCAGACAGAAATCACACTCAGTGCTTCAGATTGAGGGAAGTTCACACTATAGAAGTATTTGCTTTGTTCATTTTTAACCACTTAGGGCCAGTTCACACTAGCGCGCTGTGCATTATCCCATGTGATTCGAATAGCACTGCACTGCATGCAATGTCGGTGCGAAGCGATTTCAGCCATACAGATAGTATGGCTGAAATCGCATCGCATTCAGACGAAACTCGCACAGGACCCTTTTATTGGTCCACAACAGAATCAGACCGCATGGGTGTCCACAACCATGCGATCTGATTCATGTTCGAACTGACAGTTCGCAGTGCGATATGCAAGCTGAAATGGGGGTGTCATTAACAATGTATGACACTCCCCAGCAGTTCGCATATGGCAGTGTGAACTGCTGTGCAAGTCAGGTGCAATGCAGGAACCCGCAGTGGATTCGCAGGGTTCCCACATCGCACTAGTGTGAACCCAGCTGTAAGGACCCAGCCTTTTTCTGACATTTGTTGCTTACAAGTTTAAATCAGTATTTTTTGTTAGACAATCACTTAGAACCCCCAAACATTATATATTTTTAGCAGAGACCCTAGAGAATAAAATAGCGTTTGTCTGAATTTGTTATGTCACACGGTTTTTGAGCAGCGTTTTTTCGAACACAATTTATTTTGGAAAAGAATACAATTTAATGAATTAAGAAAAAAACATAATATATATACCCCAATTTTTCTGTATAATATGAAAGATGATGTTATGCTGAGTAAATAGATACCTAACATGTCACGCTTTAAAATTGTGTGCGCTCATGCAATGGCACCAAATTACGGTACTTAAAAATCTCCATCATCAACACTTTAAACATTTCCACAGGTTCCTAGTTTAGAGTTATAGAGGAGATCTATTGCTAGAATTATTGCTCTCGCTCAGCCTTTAGTGGCAATACCTCACAAGTCTGCATGATCTATGTATGTGTTCACTACTTTTATTTATTTTATTATATTTTGAAAAATTTTACACTGTCCCTTTAAAAAAAACATTTTTATCACTTTTATTGCTATCACAAGGAATGTAAACATCCCCTGCGATAACAATACAGCATGACATGTCCTCCCTATGGAGAGATCTAGATGAGCGGTGGCCATCTTACCATCACTTATCTCTATACAAAAACCCTGACGGTGCCGGATGGCTCCCAGGCTCAGCGATCGGTAAGGTTAGCCTGGGAACCACCCAGAAGCAGCTTTAGGGGGGGGGGCAACTTTTTGGCGCTTCCAAAAGTGATCCCAAGGCGAATACGCCTCTGGGCTCACTTTTATCACTTTTACAGAGGTTATAGTATCTAGCTACTGCCATGACCCCGGTATTTAATGTCAAAATAATGACATATTTTCCAAGTTAGGTGTTCCGTTAACAACCACTTTAAGCAGTTCACACAGGGCTATAGGTAGCCCTGCGTAACATTGTGCGGGTGTAATGTTTCTCCGACATGTTACGCTGCATCTTGCGCCCTAAGTTACGGCGGTGTAACGTATGTGGGCCGGCGTAAGCCCGCCTAATTCAAATGGGGATGATGTGGGTGTGTTTTATTTAAATTATGGTTGACTCCGCGTATCTTACGTTTTTTACGAATGGCGCATGCGCCGTTTGTGAAAGAATCCCAGTGCGCATGCTCGAAATTCCGCCGCAAATCGTCATTGCTTTCGACGTGAACGTAAATTACGCCCAGCCCTATTCGCGAACAACTTACGCAAATGACGTAAAAAAATGCAAAATTCGACGCAGGAACGACGTCCATACTTAACATTGCGAATAGAAGCAGGAGCAACGATACGCCGGGAAAACCTTACGCAAACTACGTAAAAAATTCCGTCGGGCGCACGTACGTTTGTGAATCGGCGTATCTAGGTCTTTTTTAATATTCTACGCCGAAAATTACGGAAGCGCCACCTAGCGGCCAGCGTAAATATGCACCCTAAGATACGACGGCGTAAGAGACTTACGCCAGTCGGATCTTAGCCTAATTTTGGCGTATCTTGCTTTCTGAATACAGAAAGAAGATACGCCGGGGCAGCTTTGAATTTACGCGGCGTATCTATAGATACGCTGGCGTAAAACCTTGCTGAATCTAGCCCACAGTCTATACTCAAAGGTAAAATATAAGTCAACTAGTAGCCAGTGCCACATTGTATTGGCTTTTATTTAAAAACAGCAACTTGACTTTGTGAAGGAGCCAACAGCTGCTTTTCATAGTCCCTTGCTCCTATCAAGCTGTAAAAATAACCTCAAGGTGGGAGGGTCCACCCAGCACTTGTTTGGCTATGTAGGAAGGGACAAACTGTTTGAAGGAATGAATGGGGCAAGAATTGGTGTGGTCTACCTTTTTCCTACTAGCTTGTCTGTGATGTCAGGCATCTCCTGCAACAATAATGTCATTTTTGGTGAGATAGTCCCTGTAAGGAATCACGTCTAAAGGCAATTTTTCTTAATTAGAGCCCTGCAGGTGCTGCAGCTCATTGATAATTATGAAACCACTCCCAATAGATTACCACATGGACACAGACAAACACACAGGGATTTCTTCAGAATAACAACAGGTAGGAATCTGCAACAACGTTTGTTAAAATCCTTGCAATATACAGTACCTAGGGGAATGTTTTTTCTCAACAAAAGTGGAGTTTTGCTTTAACACTGTAAAACATATTGATACATTGACTATAGTTCTGCTTTCACTAAGAAGAGAAGAGAAAGTGGTATTATCTATAGAAGCCAACAAGATGGTAGCTTGAAAGCCAAGAACCATTCAAATCGATTAATATACAATTGAAATACATGTAGTTGAACTGTTTTACATTCCAAAATCTTTTTTGCAAATTTGAGAAATAGAAATATCCCCATATACCGAATGTAGAAGTACCCCATTGCATAGCTATTTGCAGCTTCCCATGTCACCTGTCTGCCTCCGGATTGTGAACAAGCAACGTCACAATGCTGAGGTTTTCTCTATACTACTGCCCTTCTGTAAGATGTCTAATCATTTCTACTTTCAGCTCTCAGTGCCTGAAAATAGATCAAGATTACAGCACTGAATAATGCAATACAGCTTGATTACATCTGATTTCTCTTGTATATGGAATTATGGGAAGATAGTATACATATAGATGTCATGCATTTATACTAGCAGTGCTGGAAGATACAGCATATTTAGGAATTTTCAGATAATAAATAAATCACATATGGTAAGGGTCATCTATATACTTTAGCAAATTTTTTATTTGATTTCCCCTCTGGAGCAGTTGCTTTAGGTAAAACCTCTCACTACTGTTTTTACTCTAAATAGCTTTTACTTGTTTAGCCACATGTTGTTTTCCAGTGGCTAACAGTGAGAGAATATCAGTTCCAGGGCTTGTTCTCGGAAGATGCTCTTGGGACAAATCTGTTAATTACTGTACACTGTCATGTAGTTTCAGAGATGGTACAATGCAAAGGTCTTTACTTTTAGTTGATTTGTGAAATAGAGATGAAAATACAGTGGAACCTTGGTTTACCAGTAACATGGTTAATGAGCATTTTGAATAACGAGCAACTTTTTTTTTTAATTCTGACTTGGTTTTCGAGTGTTGTCTTGCAAAACAAGTAGAATTCAAGCTAATGGGGCGTGCAGTACTGCATTTGGCCAGAGGTGTGCGGGCGCCAGAGCCAAGCAGAGCCGAGCGGAGGAAATACTTGGAAAAACTCAGAAATACTCATTTACCAAATCTTTCCAAGGTTTTCCAAGTTCAGCTCAGCTGTCCCAGAGCCTTTCCGAGTATTTCCGAAGGCTCTCCGGTGCCCCACCCACCTTTGGCCACATGCGGCATTGTATGCCACAGAAGTCAATGCGGAACAAATTATATTTTTTCCATTGACTTCTATGGGGAAACGTTCTTTGATATGCAAGTGTTTTGGATTACAAGCATTCTCCTGGAACGGATTATGCTCCTAATCCAAGGTTTCACTGTAGAGGAAAAAAAAAAAAAAAAAAAGAATCCTCTTAGGGACTAGGAATAAGCCAAAGGTTTTTGGCTGTAGATGTTTTTTTCTACAGTCACTAAACTCTCCATCATGTTATCCTATGTGTCCATGCACACATAGGGGCAGATCCACGTACCTTTGCGCCGGGCGCAGCATATCTACGACTTTTTTTGGAATCCACAAAGAATTTGCGCCGTAAGTTATGGCGGCGTAGTGTATCTCTTGCGGCGTAAGGGCGCAGAATTCAAATTGATGTGATGGGGGCGTGTTTTATGTAAATACGTCGTGACCCGACGTAAATGACGTTTTTTTTTAACTGCGCATGCGCCGTCCGTGGGGGTATCCCAGTGCGCATGCTCAAAATTAAACCGGAACCAGCCAATGCTTACGACGGTGACGTCATTCTACACAAATTCCTATTCGCGAACGACTTACGCAAACAACGCAAAAAATTCAAAATTGTACGCGGGAACGACGGCCATACTTAACATTGAGTGCGCCTCATAACAGCAGCTTTAACTACCCCCCCGGAAAAAGCCGAATGCAAACGATGTAAAAAAATGTGCCGGCCGGACGTACGTTCGCAGAACGCCGTAACTAGCTAATTTGCATACTCGACGCGGAATTCCTAGCGGCCGCCGAAAAATTGCAGCTTGGATCCAACGGCGTACTAAGACATACGCCTGTCGGATCTAGCCGAGATGCCGTCGTATCTTGTTTTGTGGATACAAAACAAAGATACGACGCGCAAAATTTGAAATTACGCGGCGTATCAAGAGATACGCCAGCGTAATTTCTTTGTGGATCTGCCCCATAGGCTGTTATCCGCAGTTTTGGGCAGTGCCATTTTTGAGCAGTAAAAAAAAAAAAAAAAAAACACTGACTTCTGAGACGTTTTCAGTTGTAAAAACGCTCTAACGCTGATAAACACTCAAAAACGTCGCTCAGCAGCATTTAAAGTTTTTTATCCATTGAAAAAAAGGGTAACCTTAAGAAATTTGAGAAGATGCGGAGGCCTTGGCTGGAAAAAATGGGTTCCCTTCTCTAGAAAGAAAAACATATAGTAGAGCCGGAGAATAACTAAAATAGAGTGCTGTATTTTCTGGCGTATAAGACTACCTTTTACACTTAAAAAAACTGACCAAAAAGCAGGGGTCGTCTTATAGGCCGGGTCAGCTGCTTGGATGCCTGCTGGATGTGTGGTAATACTGTATGTAGCTTTGTCTACATACAGTATATACCGCTTAGACAATCCCGGTGAGCGATGTATTCAAACGAATACAGAGTCTGCTCGGATTGGAGTAACAACCTCTGTCAATCCGAGCAGGCTACATACAGTAGCCTGCCCGGATTGGCTTTGAGAGTCAGAGAGGCGTGGGCAGATGATGTTACAGCCTCTGCCAATCCAAGCAGACTTTGTATTCATTAATAGAATACATCGCTCCCCATTAATGGCTCCAGCTCCAGCAAGAATGAAGAAAAATATGTCTCCAGAAGGAAGAAATATGAAGCGTCGGAAGCCTCGGAAGGGGGGTCGTCTTATACGGTGAGGACAGGCAAAAAATCGTAAAAAATAATTAAATTAGGGGGTCGTCTTATACGCCCGGTCGCCTTATACACCGGCAAATACGGTACTCTATAGGAAATCTGCATATTAGATAATTTAGCTGCCACATGTCTTTTAAATTTAATAAATTAAGCTATGTGAAATGAAAAAAAAAAAACTAAACAATTTTCTATACACAAAAAAAAAAGCACTAAGAAAGAGCTAATGCGTAAAAACGCAAAAAAACGCAAAAAAAAACACTATTGCAAAAAAGTTGAAAAACTCACTGCAAAGCTACTGCTGTTTTTATAAAGTTATTTTAATTAATGTCCAGTGTGCATGAGGCCTTATAGGGACCATGAAGCAAATGTGTTAGTATTAGTAGTATACCAAGTAAAAATTGAATAACAGTAGTTGTTACAGACATAGATTACAAATGATGAGACCATCAATCAGCATAAGCCCTGGTTCACATTGGTACGATTTGACATGCGATCTGATATGTCAAATCGCTTGTCAAATCAGCGTAATTTTCCAACAATTGTCGGCAATGGCATCATCCTAATTGGTGCGACACCGCATCTGCGGCGCTGCACCGATTCCAAAAAGTAGTTTCTGTATTACTTTTGGCGATTTCGGGCTGCGATTTACATTGACCGTCTGTGCAGAAACCTGCACAGATGTCTCTGAAATTGCGGCCGAAATCGGGACTGCCAGCGGGAGTGAAATCTTTATTCCCGCAGCCCAGTGTGAACCCGGGCTAAAGGTTTTTTCTTTTTTATTTGGTATTAGAAGTTTTTGTCAAGCTTAACCTCCTTTCTGGCAGTGAACTCATATCTGAAATAGCATTAATAATAAGCTTTCACTTTAGATTATATAATCACCAAACTCGTGCCTGGAATTATACTAACGTTTTATCTTTACCCTGGTTGCTACCCTTTTACTTTGGATGGCGATGTCACATTTGAAATGCTACTAATCTTTTACAGTGTATTGTGTTGCTGCCACCCCTCTGTTTGTCTTTATGTAGTTACTAATAACTATTAAGGACAGTGCTTTTAATACACCATTACTTGCTTTATAGCATCATCAGAGTCTGAATAGTGGACCTTTCAATAGCTTTACAAAACTGCATAAATATATTCCTAGCAGGTCACATATACAGCAATAGTATATTATTTTAACCACTTCAATACTGGACACTTCTACCCTGTTCCTGCCCAGGACAATTTTCAGCTTTCAGCACTGTCACACTTTGAATGATAATTGTGCGGTCACGCAACACTGTACCCAAATAAATATTTTACCATTCTTTTCATAAAAATGTTGCTGCTTTTTTTGGTGGTATTTAACCACTTAAGGACCGCCTCCTGCACATATACGTCGGCAGAATGGCACGGCTGGGCACAAGCACGTACCTGTATGTCCTCTTTAACCACTTGACCACTGGGCACTTAAACCCCCTTCCTAACCAGATCAATTTTCAGCTTTCGTGCTCTCACAATTTGAATGACAATTACTCAGTCATACAACATTGTACCCTTCTGAAATTTTTGTCCTTTTTTCCCACAAATAGAGCTTTCTTTTAGTGGTATTTGATCACCTCTGGGTTTTTTTTTTTTTTTTTGCGCTCCCAGAACAACTCGACCGCGCTGTAGACATGTTTTGTCTATAGCGCGGTGGGAAAGAGGTTAAGTGCCCAGCCGAGGCTCCATGACCGCGGCCGCGGGACCCGAAGACCCGATCGCCGCCGGAGTCCCGCGATCGGCTCCCCGGAGCTGAAGAACGGGGGGGGGCTGTGTGTAAACACAGCTTCCCCGTTCTTCACTGTGGCACTGTCATTGATCGTCTGTTCCCTGATATAGGGAAAGACGATCAATGACGTCACACATCCAGCCCCGCCCCCCTACAGTTAGAAACACATATGAGGTCACACCTAACCCCTTCAGCGCCCCCTAGTGGTTAACTCCCAAACTGCAATTGTCATTTTCACAGTAAACAATGCATTTTTATAGCATTTTTTGCTGTGAAAATGACAATGGTCCCAAAAATGTGTCAAAATTGTCCGATGTGTCCGCCATAATGACGCAGTCACGAAAAAAATCGCTGATCACCGCCATTAGTAGTAAAAAATGTTTTTTATAAAAATGCAATAAAACTATCCCCTATTTTGTAAACGCTATAAATTTTGCGCAAACCCATCGATAAACGCTTATTGCGATTTTTTTAACCAAAAATAGGTAGAAGAATATGTATCGGCCTAAACTGAGGACATTTTTTTTTATATATATTTTTGGGGGATATTTATTATAGCAACAAGTAAAAAATATTGATTTTTTTTCAAAATTGTTGCTCTATTTTTGTTTATAGCGCAAAAAATAAAAACCGCAGAGGTGATCAAATACCACCAAAAGAAAGCTCTATTTGTGGGAAAAAAAGGACGCCAATTTTGTTTGGGAGCCACGTCGCACGACCGCGCAATTGTCAGTTACAGCGACGCAGTGCCGAATCGCAAAAACTGGTCAGGTCCTTTACCTGCATTTTGGTCCGGGACTTAAGTGGTTAATCCCCACTGTTTTTTTTTTGCTAAATAAATGAAAAAAGAAAGAAAATTTGGAAAAAAAAGTGCTTTTAAGGATGGCACCTTACCAAATGTCGTTGACCTATTTCGTTAAAAAGAGGTCAAATGGAGCATTTTGTCACAATGGACAAAGTGTGGCAGCTAGGTTCCTTTAGTTCCTTTGGTTCAGCTTGACTTGGATGTCATAAAGCATGACAAAAAGAAAAGGGGACCGCCATAGCATGATACCATTTATTAAAATGAATAAAATTACACAATAAAAAAAAGAGATAGTTCCTCGCTGGGGAAGCTGGCGTGCGTTCCACCTCTGGCGTCAGAGAACCAGCGGGACCGGAAATTTAAAAGCTGTGCGTGCCCAGGTACCGCCTCGAAGTACGTTTCGTCTATAACGTCATCAGGAAGCGTACCTGGTGCACGCACAGGACCCATAATATAGGTCCTTCTGTCAGCTAATTGGATGGGAGCCTAGGACCGCCTCTATCCCGGTTACCGCAGCAACTATACACAAATCACCCCTAGAGCCTAAATAAGCAGCACTCCATTGGCAATAACAACATGCCCCTACAGAGAAGCAATATCAATTAAAAATAAGTTAAAAAAGGTTAAGAAATTATACATATCATAACGTTAGCACTATAGTCCTGCACTGACAATCGAATACCCTATAACATAGCGTTAACATTTTACTCCTGCATTGACAATCTAATACCCCACACCCGATCCATAACAACGGACCAGATAACAACCATAGCAGGAATAATGTACCAACCATATGCATGACAACCCTATAATGTTAAATACATTTACATTGATTTACATAATAGGTTGTGTAATAATAAGAAGCCATGATGTGTTCGTTAAAAATGGACTGTAATTTAACAATTTAATATTAAATTAAATCAATTCAAATGTGGATTGAAACCCCTAATAATTACCTAGTACGATTGAATATTCATAGATCCCACCATCCATCCCTCATTCATTGGTCAAAAAACAGTTTAAATCGAGCTCTACATTGAGGCCCAGTGGTCGCATCGTTCTTAGGCGGTGCAGCCACTGGGTCTCATTTTGAGACACCGCCCTGGAGAGGTTGGTCCCTCTCCAGTGGCTGGTAATTTTGTCAATTCCATAAAACGTGAGCTTTTGCGTGGGTCCCTATCATGGAATAGATCAAAATGCCTGGAAACACTATGATTTGGGTAGCCTTTGATGATATTAGCTACATGCTCATTTATCCTCACCTTCAACTCTCTAGTAGTCCGTCCCACATACTGGAATGTGCATGGGCACTCCAGGACATAGGTGACATACTTGGAATGGCAGGTAATAAGTGGTTTAATAACAAATTCTTGTTTGGTTACACTTGACCTGAATTTGCTCACTTTCCTACCCTTTCTGTTAGTGCTTTTACAGGATCTGCAGCAGGTACAATAATGAAAACCTGAACCATCCAGAAACGTTGATGGTTTTTCAGGGGGGTCTGGGACATTACCCGCTATCATATTTCTCAGACCTGGAGCCTTTCTATATATAAAGGTCGGTTTGGGTGGTAAAACTTTGGCCAAATCCGTATCTTTCAGTAAGATGGGACAAAATTGTTTAACCACTTAAGCCCCGGACCAATATGCTGGCTAAAGACCCAAGGGGTTTTTACAGTTCGGGACTGCGTCGCTTTAACAGACAATTGCGCGGTCGTGCGACGTGGCTCCCAAACAAAATTAGCGTCCTTTTTTCCCCACAAATAGAGCTTTCTTTTGGTGGTATTTGATCACCTCTGCGGTTTTTATTTTTTGCGCTATAAACAAAAATAGAGCGACAATTTTGAAAAAAATGCAATATTTTTTACTTTTTGCTGTAATAAATATCCCCCAAAACATATATAAAAAAATAATTTTTCCTCAGTTTAGGCCGATACGTATTCTTCTACCTATTTTTGGTAAAAAAAAATCGCAATAATCGTTTATCGGTTGGTTTGCGCAAAATTTATAGCGTTTACAAAATAGGGGATAGTTTTTTTGCATTTTTATTTTTTTTATTTTTTTTACTAGTAATGGCGGCGATCAGCGATTTTTTTCGTGACTGCAACATTATGGCGGACACTTCGGACAATTTTGACACATTTTTGGGACCATTGTCATTTTCACAGCAAAAAATGCATTTAAATTGCATTGTTTATTGTGAAAATGACAGTTGCAGTTTGGGAGTTAAACACAGGGGGCGCTGTAACATTTAGGGATCACTGTGTATGTGTTTACTAGTGTAGGGGGGTGTGGCTGTAGGACTGACATCATCGATCGAGTCTCCCTAATAAAAGGGATCACTCGATCGATGCGCCGCCACAGTGAAGCACGGGGAAGCCGTGTTTACACATGGCTCTCCCCGTTCTTCAGCTCCGGGGAGCGATCGCGACGGAGCGGCTATAAACAAATAGCCGCGCCGTCGTCCCGGATCGCTCCCCGAGCGGACCCGACCTCCGCATGTACCGGGGGGGGGTCCTGATCGGACCCCCCACTCACGTCTAGGCAGGCACGTACAGGTACGTGATTGTGCCTGTCCGTGCCATTCTGCCGACGTAAATGTACATGAGGAGGTCGGGAAGTGGTTAAAGATCTTTTCAACACTTTTATATTGTCTGTGGTATGCAGACAAAAAGGCTAGTTCACCCTGGCGGGAGAGCCTTGCTCTGGATACCAGCAGTGTTTGCCTATCCATAGCCAAAACTTCTTCCTTAATATTTGATAGTTTGGTTTGGGAATAACCCTTAGCAATAAACCTGTCAGTCAACATATTGGCCTGTTGTTCAAAATCAGTTGTTTCATTGCAATTTCGACAGATACGCATATATTGCCCTTTGGGGATAGCTCCCAGCCATTTTGGATGGTGGCAGCTATTGGTCGGCACAAATCCGTTCCGATCCGTGGATTTAAAGAATGTTTTTGTGCAGACATGGTTACCATTTTTCATGATTGTAAGATCCAAGTAGTCGATGGAGGTCAAACTTGATTCAGCTGTGAAGCTAAGACCATACCGATTGGTATTCATTTGAGATAGGAATACTTCCAATGTTGCTTGGGAACCCTCCCACAGCAGTATAATATCATCAATATACCGTTTATAGTAGGCCACGGATTTGTCTTGTTCCCTAAACATTACCCGCTATCATATTTTTTAGACCTGGAGCCTTTCTATATATAAAGGTCGGTTTGGGTGGTAAAACTTTGGCCAAATCCGTATCTTGCACTACTACCTATGGACACTTATATTATTCACTGATACTCTGAGATGGACTTCTTTGATTATGATAAATGCATGGGAAAGTTTTGTTGATACTTACCGGCCTATTATTCACCCAACTGGGTGTTGATTGGCTACTGCACTGTTGGCACTTATTTAATTTAAATATATATAATTTCACATGTATATGCTTTTGTAGATAATGTAGCGCCCCCTGCTTTGCCATTTCTCAACTTAGTAAGCATACTAACTTTTTGAGATGAGAATAAGGGACACCTATCAGCAAAAGTATGCAGGCAAAGGACACACCCCTTGCCACACCCCCTTAAAGGAGAATTGTACAAAGATTGGTTCAACCCACGGGTGCTTTTTTTACCACTACCATTCCTTTATATTGGCTTTTGGAATTTACAAATGCAGCAATTTAGAAATCAGATGAAAGGTTTAGCACAGGGAAACACTTTTTGATAGATAAAAAGGGCGTTTTATATACAACTATACAACTCAGACCAAAATGAGGGACAAATGAGGAGGAATGAGGGACAGAGGGACATTGCTCCAAATCAGGGACAGTCTTTCGAAATCAGGGACAGTTGGGAGATATGAGTAAGGAGTCACAGGGTGGTTGGAGCAGTGGGCAGATCTGTGTCAGACATTTGTGAACCTAGCTAATAACTGCAAAGGCACCAGAATTGACATGACTGTGCCATCTCTGAGCTGCCATCTTAGTCCACAAAGTTGATGCTAACCTTGGATGATGCCTGAACAAATTTGGCTGTCCTTCCAGAGAGAAAACCAAGAGGAAGGCACAGTCAGGAGGTGTCTGTGATCTCTGTAATGTAAGATGTAGTAAACCCTGTAAGGCCCCTTCCACATGGGGAAGGCTCCGTTGGAGTAGCGAATCTGTTTGCTGAACCCCGCTAAGCAGGCAGATGGCTGGTCCGTGTCCTCTCCACTTAGGCAAAGCAGACACAGACACAGCCCGCTCTCCTCTATGGGTGGTCAGATGTAAATGGACCACCTGTCTGTTTACACCCGACTGCCAAACAGATGGGGAAGAATCCCCATCCGTCTGTTTTTAGCGGATAGGATCGAATCCGATGTCAGCGGGTGTCAACCGACATGTCAGATGACACTCGTTGGTCCATGGAGGATCCGATCAATTCAACCAGTGTGAAAGAATCCCTGGTGTTACACGTTACATCTCAAGCATACACTTAACATGGAAAGTCACTCTGATGTTAGACCCATTTTAAAGAGGTTGTAAAGGTACACTTTTTTCTCCTAAATAGCTTCCTTTACCTTAGTGCAGTCCTCCTTCACTTACCTCATCCTTCCATTTTGCTTTTAAATGCCCTTTATTTCTTCTGAGAAATCCTCCCTTCCTGTTCTTCTGTCTGAAACTCCACACAGTAATGCAAGGCTTTCTCCCTGGTGTGGAGTGTCATGCTTGCCCCTTCCCTTGGATTACAGGAGAGTCAGGACACTCTCTATGTTGCAGATAGAGAAAGGAGATGTGTGTTAGTGGGCGTCCTGACTCTCCTGGGGAGGGGGGGGGGGGTAGCGTGATACTCCACACCAGAGAGAAAGCCTTGCATTACTGTGTGGAGTTACAGACAGAAGAACAGGAAGGGAGGATTTCTCAGAAGAAATAAGGACATTTAAAAGCAAAATGGAAGGATGAGGTAAGTGAAGGAGGACTGCACTAAGGTAAAGGAAGCTATTTAGGAAAACATTTGTTTTACCTTTACAACCCCTTTAACCACTTACCTGAATTAATATTCTTAGCAAGCATTAATCCTGTTTAATATTGTTCCAATCCTTTTACACGTGACGCATCTCTGTATTACTAGCATTGTGTTCTTCCAGATTTACCTCATGCAGGCTTAGATTACGTACCAGACATTTCTCTTTATTTGAAAAACATCACCACTAAGAACTTCTTCTTAACAAACTGGCCTAAGGTTGCGATCAATCCATTATTTCTAAAAAAAAAAATACCAGAACAATAAACATGAAATAACAGCGCTGGAGCTGAAAGTACCTACCCTAAAATCCATGGCTTGTTGACAGTTATTTTATTAATTTAACATTAGCTGGGGGGCACCAAATACCACCTTGCCACCTCTGATGTACAACATCACAAGTAGCTGGCGGCCCATGTCAGCCCTCATCAACCTTTATGTCGCACCTGCTGTCTAGACATCATTATCCAACAGCAAGAACATGACGTTATGAATGTACCAAGTGCTTGGTACATTTTCTCCATCCTTCAAATCCAACATTGTTTTGTGTTTTATAGCTGGCTTAGTCAACCTACATGTGGTTCAATAGCAGCAATCAACCAGGGACCCATGTAATTTGCTAGGAACATCTATATCTTGCTACAGCCTCAAGTCACCTAGTATTATTAAATCCCCCTTAGCAGGCATCTTCCAGAAGAAACACGACACATACTCTTACCCAACTCACAGAGACAAGCACTTGTCTTGTGCGCTTAATAGGGAAGCATTCCTTATGTTCAGTGGCATTTCTTTTTTACTACAGTATATGGTATCATTATATGAATAAAGAAGCCAAAACTGATATGTAATCTATGTTTGCTGGCCAAATCGCACACTGTCTTCCCATGTTTCAAAGGGTCCCCTGTGAATGTCCCTGACAGATTTTTTTGCCACACATCTCCAACTCATTACTCCTTGTATAGCATGTGGAGTGTGAGGTTGGGTTTCACACTATTGTGAATTGGATCCGGGTTCCCCCCACATCCAATTCACATGTCAGGAGATCGTGACTGGCTCTCTATGGATCCGGTTCACACACCTCCGGAGCGGCTCTGGTGCAAATTGCACAGTGAGTCTTCTGGTCCGTTTTAGGTCCAAATTCAGCCAAAAAACAGTGGACAGGAACACACTGGACCCCTGTTGTGAGCCCCTCCATGCTTCAGTGTAAACCCAGCCTCAATCATCTTACAGTATTCTTCATAATGCAAATTAAATATAAAATCCTGGCTAAACAAATTTTGTCTAAATACAACAGTAATATATATATATATTCTTACTTGAATCTTGGTATTCTTTGTGTACACTAGGGGCTAGATTCAGATAGCCCGCCGTAACTTTGTGTGGGCGTAGCGTATCTCAGATACGCTATGCCGCCGTAACTTAGTGAGGCAGGTTCTGTATTCACAAAGAGAGACGGGTGGGGCGGGTAGAGACGTGTCTGCGGCATGAGTTGTTACCGGAAGTGGGTGTAAATACCTATCAGTTAAAATTAGCACAGAAATTCAGGTGCAAATTTTTGGCAATGGTGATTTATATGTCAGCACCAAACTGTTGCTGTTTATTCATTACAATTTGATTTGTTTAGGTGAAATAAATTAGCAAATTTTTGTTATGATAATTGTTGGCAATAGGATTATGGCTGACCTTGAACTTTTTTTTGGCTAGCATTAGGGTAAGGGTTTATGCTATGAGAAGGGGTTAGGTGTAACTGTTTGATTGGGGTTCAGGGGTAGGTTTAGGGGTTCAGTCCAGTTTAATGCAGTGACCAAGGATTTCCACTCGAAACGCGACTGCTTTTTTGTTTTCCTACATGTGTCAATAAATTTATTCTTATGGATTGGAGTTGCCGGCTATTTTTCCACTTTGTCTTCCAGTCCAATTTAAGAGTTATATTTACAGGGTAAGTTGAGGTTAAAATGTTACTTTTCATTTGGTATTATTATTCATTTTCTAGGTGTGTTAAAGGAGTGGAAAATAATCAGGTTAATCTTAATTTCACATATGTTAATCAACTGATGTGATAAAATTATACTCTGCACCAAAATAACCAAGTGAAGATTGGTTATGATATAAGGAGCCTATAAATGGTTTGTTATAAGATAAGACAAGACATACTATATGACATTCAAGCCTCGTATAAACGACCGGTTTTCCCGTCGGGAAAACTGCCATGAAAGCTTTTGGTCGGGAATCCCGGTCATGTGTATGCTCCATCGCACATTTCCCAACAGGAAAATTGCCGGAAAAAAAAGAGAACCAGCTCTCTCTTTTCCAGCTGGGATTCCCGGCGGTCTTTTTCCCAGCAGTTTTCCTATGTGAAAAACAGCGATGGAGCATACACACGGCCGGGATTCCCGACCAAAGCTCCATCGCAGTTTTCCTGTCGGGAAAACCTCTTGTGTGTAGGGGGAAAAACTTACCAAGCAGGTTCTCGGTTTTCACCCTCGAGATTCCTGGCAGACTTTTTACTGCCGGGAATCCCGTACATGTGTAACAGGCATTACTGGTCCTTTAAGAAGGATAGATCTTGAAACTGTGAGTGTCATGTCCTTGTACTATGACCCAAGTTCCTTCAATAAAACACTAAGACAGAAGGTCAATATATCATTACTGGCATACTACACGAAGTAGTGGAGATATTGTGTTCTTAAAGAATACCTTCATTGCCAGCCTTCTTTGTCATTGTCCCATCTCTTACAATACATTGATTCTCCAGTGTACAAGTTATATGCGTCTTAGGTATCCCATATAGAGCTCCACTAATCCCTCAAAAATGATGTTGGCGGTTGGCCTTTTTTGGAAGAACAAATCTTTTCAGTGATTGAAATAGTTTTGTTTGTAGTCTTCTAAGATGTTCCCAGGCAAGGTGAAGGGCAAGTTCAACCTTTGTTACCTTACTTAATCGATAAATCCCAGCAGAAACACAGACAGATCATTGTTGTCTGAGGTGCTGTGACAGTAATCAACACAAAGCTGCTCATCTCCTATCACGAAATGCGCAACAATTCTGGAGGGTAATTCAAGCAGTTCACCATTTTCTGATCCTTGTCCACTGCCGTAATGCAGCTTTCTTTTTTTCTATTCATTTTTTTTACACAGCCAATACAAAGGTGGCAAAGCTACCACTCTAACCAAAATTGCACAAAACTTATGTGACCTGAATTATTAAACAACAATTTTATTAACAATTTCCTGACGAAAAATATGTTACAAAACTAAGGCCCCATACACACGATAGAATCCATCCGCTGAAAAATCCCAGCGAATGGGTTTCAGCGGATAGATCCTATGGTGTGTACACTCCAGCGGATCTTTTTCCGCGGATATTTCTCCCCTGGGATGGATTCCAGCAGATCGAATATTTGCTGACATGCCAAACAAATCTATCTGCTGGAATCCATCCCAACGGATGGATCCGCTGGTCTGTACAGACTCACCGGATCCATCCGTCCGAAGGGATCCCCCGCATGCGTCGTAATGATTCGACGCATGCGTGGAATTCCTTATATGACAGCGTCGCGCACGTCACCACGTCATAATTGCGGCGACGGCGCGACACGTCATCGCCAGAGGATTTCGGCGCGGATTTCAATGCGATGGTGAGTACACTCCATCGCATAGAAATCCGCTGAAATCCTCGAGAGGATTTATCCGCGGAAACGGTCCGCTGGACCGTATTCGCGGATAAATCCTCTCGTGTGTATGGGGCCTAAAGCATAATATCTTTTGGTGCAATAAATATAAAAAACTAACTACGATTTTTTGTTAGGTGGACAAAGGATTGCATGGTGGGTAATTCTGGGGAGCAAGTACAGAGTGTGCAAATCTTTAATATTAACCAATTGTATAATTGTATAATAAATAATATTAACTAATTGTATAATAAAGGATTGCATGGTGGGTAATTTTGGAGAGCAAGTACAGAGTGTGCAAATCTTTAATATTAACCAATTGTATAATTGTATAATAAATAATATTAACCAATTGTATAATTGTATAATAAATAATATTTACCAATTGTATAATAAAGGATTGCATGGTGGAGAGCAAGTACAGAGTGGGCAAATCTTTGAAGACAACCTGTCAAAAACCTGGGCAATTCAAACTAAGCATATAATAAAAATACATAAGCAGTAGTTGCTTTGAATAAGAATTACATGCCAAAATGTTCACCCTCCCACCTTCCAACCCTACTTATAAATCTATTATTGCAATAATTGGAAATTGTGAGCCACAGAATAATATGCGCTATGGTAAGACAGGTGATGTGTCACAAGAGCCAGGAGCAATACTTAGGCCTTGTATACACGGTCGGACCAAACCGTTGAGAATTGCTCGGCGGACCGTTTTCATCGGTTCACCGCTGAAGTGGCCTGATGGTCTGATGTGTGTACACACCATCAGTTCAAAAACCGATCGGGTCAGAACGCAGTGACGTAAAACACACGACGTGCTGAAAAAAACAAAGTTCAATGCTTCCAAGCATGCGTCGACTTGATTCTGAGCATGCGCGGGTTTTGAACCGATGCTTTTCTGTTCTAACCATCGGTTTGGTCCGATCGGGCAGCGGTCCATCGGTTCGGTTTTGAAGCATGTTTTAACATTTTGGACCGAAGGAAAACAGACCGATGGCCTATACACACGGTCGGTTTGGTTCGATGAAACTGAACTTCGGTTCATTCTCATCGGACCAAACCGACCGTGTGTACGGGGCCTTAGAGGGCACCAACTCTGAAATTGCCCCCACCCACCATGACTGGAGTAAATATATAAAATATTTCCTTGCTTTCGTGCCCCCTTCCCCCTCATTAGCTGGTCCAATTAGAGTACAGCCACCTGCATCATCAGAAACAGATCAGAGCACTGCGCAACTTTCAGAAAAGTAATTTAATCAACCAGTGATGGAAGGAGACCGATGCACCAAAAGCCAAGACAGGACACTTTATTCATGGGTGGAGGGTGGGTGTTCCAGATTTTGCACCAATTGTGTGGCAGGGTATTTTGTTTTTTACAATTGGAGTGCTTTTTAAAAAAAAAATGCTTTGCAGAGGGGGACACCTCACAAAAACACAGCAGAGTCTCAGAAAATGGCAACAGAAGTCCTCAAGTTGCAGCTAGTGTGTATTTTGCTACATCACATCAAAGATTAACTTTAGTTAACTTAAAAAAAAATCAGCACAAGGGACAGCACTGACTGTATATTCAGCTAGAACAGTCTGTTGTTCTGGTAGCTGCTGCTTTAGTTGATATCTTTAATTCTCTGCAACCCCCTCAAGTATGTATGGCCAAATCTTCCAAAGATTACACCATGGTCACTCCTGTGCGCCTCAGACCTATCAATATGTGCATCGGCAGTTTAATATCAGTGAGCACCTTTAGGTTGTGTTCACACTGGCAAATGCACCCTGTCAAGATCAGTGGTAAGAACCCCAGTGGAGATAACTTTGAGTAGGCAACCCTATTGAAAGTAGCTTGCAGCTAATCGCACCCACTCGTAATCTCTCATGCAACAATCACATTCAAACTCGCATGTGATTGCTGTTTGCGTGCTTACATGCGAGTGGGTGCGATTTGCTGTGAGAGCCGGCAGTTTCTTATTGCTTTCAATGGAGCTGCCTACTCGCAGCTAATTGAGGAAACCCCCACTGGGGTTCTCGCAGCTGATCGTAGACAGGGTGCATTCACAATCGTAAATGCACCCTTACCCTTCACCCAAGTGAAGTAGCGCGATTTCAAAGTAGCAAGGTCAGCGCGATTTCAGGTGCTACTTGATAGACATCTGTGTGGCTTCATGCACAGATGTCTATTGAAGTCGCACTTGAAATCGGCAAATGTAGTGCAGGAACTTCTTTTGCAAATCGCTGTGGCGCCGCAAAATCAGTGTCGCATCAATTGGAACAGTGTCATTACCTCCTATTGGCTGCGACTTGTCATGCAATTTAATCTCTCAAATCGCATGACAAATCGCTGCAATGTGAACCTAGGCTTAAGGAGCATTTTGTTAGTAGTAGAGAACCCTTTGAGGAGGATTACTACTATTGGTTAACAAATGCTATGCTACTATTGGATAAACCCCAACATTAAGATGTTATTATACTGTGTTATAATTAAATAGAGTAAGTTCCCAAGTTGCAAAGGTATTAAACAGTTTTTTTGTTAAAATTGTAATTCCCCTTTTGGAATTTCAGGGGGAGTTAGTTTATAAAAAAAAACACTTGCAAAAATCATTGCTTTTCAAAAAAAATAAGTACATAAATTAAATGTATGACTGAAATAAAAATAACAATAATCATAATATTCACAATAAACTATATGAAATAGGTACAGCATGTAACTGCAAAAAAAATGCTTTATATAACTTCACATCATTAGTCATATGTCATTTGCATTCTATAAAAAAGGTAACATACACTTTATGAATTTGCTTAGCACATAAGCTCAGTGGCATATTATCAACATTGGTTACATTTCTCTATGGCATTACAAAAAAAACAAATGTCAGCAACATAGTTTTATTTTTTTTCAGCGTCTCTTGTTCTGTACTTAAAATGATTATATGATTAAATGTAGAACAACTTCAGCTGTATGATTTGTCAGTTCTTGCCAGGAACAATTTTTTGTTCGATGACATTAATAGTACTCCTTGTTTTTATCAATGTTTGAGACTGTTGTGAGCACAGTGCCCTCTGCCTGTGAAAAGACAAACAGCAGCCCTCAATCAGCCAGCTAGCGATAACACGTGCATGTAGGCAGCAGATGGCATGTTTTGCTTATGTGAAGTAATCTCTAGCTGTAGAACACCATATTAAGCTGTATGCATGTGTGGTTTGCTGTCTACCTGTCATCGGCAGAATGCTCACAGCCAGCATCCCTCATAATACTGTCACTGGTGAGATTTTACAGCTGTCTGTGTGGCTTACCTCCCAGCTGCCTTCGCAGGACTGCTTCTTTAAACGGACAGTCCAGTTCTCAGGGCTGGGCTCCAGGCAGTGGTCCATTGAAATGATGACAGGTTGGGTAAGCACAACTCCAGGGGGCCCACAGCTGACAATAGGACCCAGAAGTGTCTGGCAGCCAGCTAGAGGTAACCTCAAAATTAGAAAGGAAAGGTAGAAGATGTGAGATGCAAGTGCAGACAGAAGCATATATTAGTAAGTTAAATCATAGACTTGAAGGGAAATTAACAATATAGAATCTAGTTCACACATTGGTATAATTAGCATGAGAACAGTGGATGATGCAACTCTTGGATCTATGGAACATTGACACCGTGGACACAACATTTTCACATCATCGCATTACATTCGCAATTATGACATTTCACATTAAAGGTCACACAGATTTAGGGTATGATCCGGTATGGGAAAAGCGATACCCAAAACCGGTCATACAACAGCTATGGGGTGTAACATTACAGGGGACCCAGTGCTGTCTGTCTGCATAATGATTTATTTAGGCAGCAACTGCATTTGGTAAATAAGTGTGTATAAATGAATCTATATATGGTTTAGACACCCATAGCACTGAAGCACTGTGGGGTTAGCTGAAAGAATAGTTCAAATGTTAGCAGTGTGACTGTCTTCTAGTTGGAGTATGGGAAAGCTACTTTACAATCGTATACAGGCCTGCTCTGCTTTTCTTCAGTTATATATCCCTAAAGCTAGCAATGAATCAATATTCATGTAGACTGATTGACCTACCCTTGGACAATAAAATAAACTCAAATAAATTAGCATATACCAAATCTGATACATGCTTAGCCCATAATAGATAGTTGGCAATCATCTCTCTTCGGTATCTGAAAAAAACAACTCCACTAAGCACTGCTTGCACCTAAAATTGGCATGACATATAGCATGTTAAGGCTTCAACCTTTTTTGTGTAAAATACCTACCATATACACAGTCCCCTGGCTCCAGAAGTCAGGCATTGAATATTATATGGAAATATTCAACTTGTATTTGGCTTTCACCTTGTCAAAATTGGGAAAGAAAGCAGCTTCAAGGATGCAATAAAAGCTTTCTGTGTTATGTATGAAATCATCATTACGGAGTTGACTAGGAAGATGGAATGTTTAGAGTTGCTACACTGAAAGCCTGATCCCAGCAAATTCATGGGATGCTGGGTTTCAGGCAACACCTGCTCTTTGCTCTAACCCAGTGGTTCTCAACCTTCTAGTGCCGTGACCCCTTGATATAATTTCCCAAGTTGTGGGGACCCCTAACAGTAAAATGATTTTTGTAGCGTGGGTTGTCAGCACCCAAGGCAAGACAAGTAATTTGCGCCCCTCACACACGGACATTTAGCGATCCCTGAGTCCCTTCCACACATAAAGTATTAAAACCCCTTCTGGTACATTTTAGGATGTACCACTCTCTTTGTCCTCCTTCTCCCTTTTTATCTCTCTCTATCCTAATTTCTTGTTTTTTTTTGCCCCATCCCTCTCTCTAGCCATGTGTCTTGTTCTCTCTTATTCTTTCTCTCCCTTTTTCTTTGTTCCTCCCCCTTTTTTTCCTCTCCCTTCCATGTATTCGCTATTTATTTATTTTTTTTAACAGAAGGATGTATTCTCTATTTTTACTCCTTCTCTTATTCCTTGGTGGGGGGTGGGATCAGTGACAGTGCTGGTGGGGAGTTGGGATGAGTGGCAATGCTGGGGGGAGATCTGATCAGGCAACTTAGGTGCTCTTGATCAAGGTCATCTGCTGATCTAAGAACTGTAGTGGGGATTTTTAATGGCAACCCTAATCACAGGTAGTGTTACTCACTGTGTCTCTGGCTTCACTTTGTCTCTGACTTTGTGGTGTCCCATAGCAGTGACACCTATGCCGAAATCAGGAGATAGGGTCTCCTCCAGCTCCTCCCACTTCTCATTCCTCACCAGCCAGCTGACCTCTAGTCTCTGCCCCCCAGCCATGCCATGAACTGAATGGGTGGCTGCGAAGAGACTGAGTATGTGGCCGCAGGCTCCAGGAACAGCCCAGCGGGGCAGCCATGAAAAGGCTGGGAGAGCGGTGTGGGATTCAGGAACAGCCAAGGATTTGTGACCCCTGGCAAACTGTCATTCGACCCCCAGGTTGAGAACCACTGCTCTAACCTGACTTGGAGCTGTGTAAAGTACATTGGGTGGACATTGTCATATAATATAATATTTTTTAACATACAGGTCATTCTCAAAAAATTAGCATATTGTGATAAAGTTCATTATTTTCTGTAATGTACTGATAAACATTAGACTTTCATATATTTTAGATTCATTACACACAACTGAAGTAGTTCAAGCCTTTTATTGTTTTAATATTGATGATTTGGGCATACAGCTCATGAAAACCCCAAATTCCTATCTAAAAAAAATAGCATATTTCATCCGACCAATAAAAGAAAAGTGTTTTTAATAAAAAAAAGTCAACCTTTAAATAATTATGTTCAGTTATGCACTCAATACTTGGTCGGGAATCCTTTTGCAGAAATGACTGCTTCAATGCGGCGTGGCATGGAGGCAATCAGCCTGTGGCACTGCTGAGGTGTTATGGAGGCCCAGGATGCTTCGGTAGCGGCCTTAAGCTCATCCAGAGTGTTGGGTCTTGCGTCTCTCAACTTTCTCTTCCCAATATCCCACAGATTCTCTATGGGGTTCAGGTCAGGAGAGTTGGCAGGCCAATTGAGCACAGTAATACCATGGTCAGTAAACCATTTACCAGTGGTTTTGGCACTGTGAGCAGGTGCCAGGTGGTGCTGAAAAATGAAATCTTTATCTCCATAAAGCTTTTTAGCAGATGGAAGCATGAAGTGCTCCAAAATCTCCTGATAGCTAGCTGCATTCACCCTGTCCTTGATAAAACACAGTGGACCAACACCAGCAGCTGACATGGCACCCCAGACCATCACTGACTGTGGGTACTTGACACTGGACTTCAGGCATTTTGGCATTTCCCTCTCCCCAGTCTTCCTCCAGACTCTGGCACCTTGATTACCGAATGACATGCAAAATTTGCTTTCATCCGAAAAAAGTACTTTGGACCACTGAGCAACAGTCCAGTGTTGCTTCTCTGTAGCCCAGGTCAGGCGCTTCTGCCGCTGTTTCTGGTTCAAAAGTGGCTTGACCTGGGGAATGCGGCATCTGTAGCCCATTTCCTGCACACGCCTGTACACGGTGGATCTGGATGTTTCTACTCCAGACTCAGTCCACTGCTTCCGCAGGTCCCCCAAGGTCTGGAATCGGTCCTTCTCCACAATCTTCCTCAGGGTCCGGTCACCTCTTCTCGTTGTGCAGCGTTTTCTGCTACACTTTTTCCTTCACAGACTTCCCACTGAGGTGCCTTGATACAGCACTCTGGGAACAGCCTATTCGTTCAGAAATTTCTTTCTGTGTCTTACCCTCTTGCTTGAGGGTGTCAATGATGGCCTTCTGGACAGCAGTCAGGTCGGCAGTCTTACCCATGATTGCGGTTTGGAGTAATGAACCAGGCTGGGAGTTTTTAAAAGCCTCAGGAATCTTTTGCAGGTGTTTAGAGTTAATTAGTTGATTCAGATGATTAGGTTAAGAGCTCGTTTAGAGAACCTTTTCATGATATGCTAATTTTTTGAGATAGGAATTTTGGGTTTTCATGAGCTGTATGCCAAAATCATCAATATTAAAACAATAAAAGGCTTGAACTACTTCAGTTGTGTGTAATGAATCTAAAATATATGAAAGTCTAATGTTTATCAGTACATTACAGAAAATAATGAACTTTATCACAATATGCAAATTTTTTGAGAATGACCTGTATTTGAACAAGCTAACATGAGATCCTAATTTAGTTTAAAATACTGACTACAGAGAAAGGTGAAATTCTCGAACAAGTGACACATAATATTGATATAAAATATTCATTCTCATTATCTAAATTAACAAAAATTAAGATGTGTCATATAGAAAAACTAAGTACACTCCTACATTTACCATCTCTTCAAATCCATGAAATCAGAGTCCAGTGTTCCAGATTATGTGCCAATGATTAGAGCCTCCCTGGGGAGTATTCAGATGTAACCCATCTTATCTTAAATTGAAGACTACAGTTTGACTGTAATCAGGTAAACACTGGGCCTTCTGGAACAATGTGCGTAAGACAGACCAATCAAAGATAGAGTTGTTTGGTCACAGTACCAGTAGAAGTGGTTACTTCAAACCAGAGACTGTATTTCAGGAAAATAACATCCTAATAACTGTGAAGGATGGTGGTGGAAATGTTAAGGTAGGGTTGCTTTGCTTCTTCAGGGCATGGGTTGCTTGCAGTTAGTGAGTCAACTACACGAATGTGTAGGCCACCTGTCCAAAAGTTGAAGTTGAACTAGAGAGGAATCTTCAACACAATCATTTTCCAAAGCACACTAGCAAATCCACCAAGGAATGGCTCATTTTGAAGAAATAGAGGGTTATGAACTGCCCTAGTCAAAGCCCTGGTTTGATTCCATTAGCATTTTATGTAGGGATTTTAACATGAGCAGTTCATGAAAGGAAACCCACAAACATCTTGCACCTGAAAGAATGTTACATGGAGAAGTGGTCAAAGATTTCACAGAGTCAATGTCAGAGACTGGAGGACAAAATGCCTGTAAGGCCCCATACACACGACCAAACATGTATGCTGAAACTGGTCCACGGACCAGTTTCAGCATACATGTTCGGTCGTGTGTAGGCGCGAGTGGGCAGAATTCCAGCAAACATTTGCCCGCCGGGCCTTTTCCCAGTGGGCAAATATTCCTGGACTTGTTTTAAAACCGTCCGCTGGAATCCTGCCCGCTCGGACATGTATGGTCGTCTGTACAGACCTACCGTACATGTCCGAGCGCCCTGTCCCTCGCATGCGTCGAATGACTTCCACGCATGCGTGGAAGCATTTAAAAGGCAGGCCCGCCCACGTCGCCGCGTCATCGCCGCGTCATCGTCGCGGCGACGGCGCGGACACGCCCCGCGTATTGTTTACGCGCGGAGTTCTGTACGATGGTTAGTACAGCCATCGTACAGAAGTCCCCGGGCAGACATGTACGGTGAAAACGGTCCGACGGACCGGTTTCATCGTACATGTTTGCCCGTGTGTACCCGGCCTAAGAAGCAATTTCTGCTAAAGGGGACTATACCAGCTTTTGATGCAATGGGTTACCACAGTACACCATATCTCTTATTTATTTTTTGGTTGAATAAATGATTCAAAAGACGATTTTGTCTGTGTTCTTAATCAAGGATATCACCTTTATCTGCAGGCACTGAATAAATATAATTCTGAATAGGAACTTTGAATACAGATCTATTGTTTGCTGGTTCAAAGATCTTGAAAATGTCAGAAATCTCCATGGGCATACTAGATGATTTCACATTGCTGTATTATCAAATGTTTGGGAATGTCAGTTGCATCATAATTGCTGTTTAGTAGGCATGTGCATACATTTTCGTCCGAATTTCGGGTGTTTTCTTTATCGTTTTAACAAACAAAAACGAATGCGCAGAATCCGAAATCCGAAAGATGTGACATAAAAAAAATGCTTTATTTTCGTTTTCGTTGCTACAACAGTTCGATATAGATAGGAGATTTGACATGACGCTGACAATAGCAATCTGTG
The DNA here is from genome assembly GCF_905171775.1 of Rana temporaria. Lineage (NCBI taxonomy): Eukaryota > Metazoa > Chordata > Amphibia > Anura > Ranidae > Rana > Rana temporaria. The sequence goes on along the minus strand of NC_053491.1, from coordinate 229,737,804 downwards.
TCTATCGAACCTGTGGTCGAATGTGCCTAACCTTAAAAAAAGATTTGACATTATAGAGACAGTGTTGGGGAAGACCATTCGACATGAACGATGAAGATTCTACGAAGCAGCGAAAAATATACAAATGTTGAATCTGCCATTGAAGGCTTTCGGTGTCTGTCGAAAGTTCTAAGAAGATTCGACAAGCAGCTAAACTGTACGACGCCGCAATCGTACATTTCCGGTCAAATGCTTGGCCCATAGACTATAGAAGAATTTGAATGTTGGTTGACTAGTAATAATAATTTATAAATATAATTATTACTAGTGTCATACAACATTAGAGTCAACCTTAAAGGGTCACTAAAGGGAAAAAAAAATTTGCGTAAAATTAATGTCTGCAAGGTAGACAGACAGAATAGTGTAATGATTCTGTTAAAAAACTAGTAAATACCTATTATATTCCTTCATCTATATCACCTCCGGCATTCTAGTTTATGTTCTCTCATTCACTTCCTGGTTTGCATCGTTTGTTCATGTAAGAACTACATTTTCCAGTATGAATTGCGGCACACCCAGTAATTCACACCTCCTTGAAGTCTCTAACACGCAGAGAGCGTCCTGCCGCACAGATGTAGTTCCCAGGAGGGGGTGAGCACGTTACTCACCACCACAGTAAAGCCTCCCATCATGGTGGTGAGTAAAATCAGACAAGCAGGAAGTGAACAGAACATAGAAGAAATAGAGCGACTTCTGAGCAAAAACGAACAATGAGGAAGTGAAAAGAGGAATGTCTGCAGGTAAAGGATGCTTATTATGAAAACAAAAAAATTCCTTTACAACCCCTTTAATTAATTCAGATTTTTTGACAAATGCAATTTTTACCGAAACAAAATGAATAAAAACGCATTTCGGGAGTAACTAAATAAATTAATTTTTCGGACGAAATTCCGAAACAAACTAAATATTTCAGTGTGCACATGTCTACTCTTTAGGTCCCTTTCACACAGGCTTTCTGATCAGGTCTGCCTGATTAAAGTTATAAGGTAATATGTTTTCAGATTATAGACAGTGACAAGGACATCATGTGCACACAGCACTTGTCCCCATTAAAACAAAAGCAGTGGGCGGTATTAAAAAAATCGCTCTTTTCTGTCATTGCTAGCTGTTCCACTCCTTCTAAAGCCTAAAAATATGAGCTCTTAGTCCCACCAGACTATGTTCTGAAGTTGCTGTCTCCTGATCTCTCCTGTTCAGAGCTGCAGCCTGCTAGTCAGGGCACAGTGGAAACTGTTAGCTTGTGTTGTGAATGATTGCAGCTTGAAAAAAAGCTTCTAATTTCACACACCGGCTTCTACACTAGTCCAACTTAGCCTAGTGTATTACCTGGCTTGTGCTGTTGTCAGCTTGTGTTTTTGTGCTCTTCTTGAGCTGCAATTATTCTTGACACAAGCTGAACGTTTTCTCTCTCTATGTTTCCTTGAACAACAACAGAAAGTCCAGATTCTGTGTAAACAGAAGAGGAGAGATGAGGAGACAGCATATTAGGTTTGACAACTTAGAAGGGATGGGTGGGGAAGTTGTGTGAACATTGTGTGCATTGCCTGTCACAACGCCTCTCCTCCTGAGCTGTCATTCAATACTCTGTCTCTGTTCCTCAATGTTGTCGGATAGCTAAGCAAGTGGGTGGGGCTAGTTATCCGACAACAAATCTCAGTAACCCCTACACAGATTTAGACGGAGACTAACAATGTGAATTAAAGACGGGGGTTAAGTTTGCTCACATTTGCAAATGTGTGCAAACTAAACTCTTGTTTTTAATGCATGCTCTTAGACAGGATCATTTGGTTGGTTGCATGCTGTTTAGTAAGTTGAGCTAGGAATTTTCTTTGGTTTAGTTTGACATGTTTTTTCTTTGCCTTTAACTGAAAACCATATTAAAAAAAAATACCATTTTATTTGTGTTTTCCTTTATGGGGACTTTTTTATTTTATTTCGGGTGTATTCAACATGCAAAGAACAATGTGCAAAGTGCAGTAAGGCATAGCCACCAGTGAGCAATCGCCTTTCCCTGAACTGACTTGAGGAAAGCAAAAGATAATTGCTTTCTCTGGGCTAATGTACATTTCACATCATAACTGCTCTTTGCACTGTTTTATTGAATAAATCCATTAGTGCAAAAAGCAGTGGTGTAGAGTAACTATGACAACCAGTCAAATCAGCTTGCAGCACATTAGAGTTAGCTATTTTCTAACTGGCTATATGCATTACAGATGACAATATCTCTTTGAAGTATGTTAATAAATGAATTTACATGTTTGAAATTAGTGAAAGTAATTGGTAGTAATAGTTACACTGACTGAATTCCTTGTTTCACAGCATTATTTAATCTGTAAAAAAATCCAGACTAAACAAATACCAATACAAACCCTATTAGCAGAATGTCTAATGCCTTGTACACACGACTGGTTTTCACGATGAGAAAACTGCCATTTTTTATATTGGTCGTGAAAACCAGTCGTGTGTATGCTCCCTAGCAGTTTTCTCAACGAAAAAACTGCCAGCAAAAAATTGAAACCAGCTCTCTTTTTTTTTTTTTCCCTGTTAACAATTTTGTCTCAGTTTCTAAAGTTGAGAGGACCACTAATATGCAAATGAGTGACCACCGTGGTATATAATTGTGAATCAGCATTGTGTGGAAAGAATGCTACATGGACATGCTAAAGAGAAGTGGCTGTACAGTTTTCCACAATCCGTATTCTTTCCATTCTTTATGTGTGTGATGTGACTGTGGGAGGCAAATGATTCCATGAGTAAGGTAATGCTGAAATTATAGTTTTACTTACTTATTACAGTGATTTACAGCATCCCCAGAAATCAGGTATGCATACTTAAAATGAGCCAAGCTGGCCTAATGTAAGTATGCAAAATATATAATTCCTGGAGTTCAACTTTAACTTCTTTTGACCTTGCAAAGGCAGAATGTCTCCACAGTTTTAAAAAAATTCTATGACTTGCCACTGCCAGTGATTGGTGGATGTCTCTTGAAAGAGATTGCTGCATGTAGCAGATTTCTTCCAGCCAATTAAGAGTTTGCTAAATAAATAAAAGTACCATGTGGCTAAGAGTATTGTAGAGTGCTCAGAGAGCTTTTAATATTTTTCTCATGTTCTGTTTTTCCTCTGACAAGGCATATCGCTCCAGCCATATTGGCACTTATCTTGCCCAAATCATCCCTACCAGCTTTGGTAGAGGTCTGCTAGCACTTCATGAGTGGCAGGTGTTCCCCAACATTTTCTGTGAGGTCTAACATCATCTATGTGGTAAGGACCTAATGCTTCTAAGGTGACATAATGTGGAGTCACTGGTCAATTAAATAAAAAGCTAAGAAACATTAAAATTTTAGTTTTGAAACAGGTGCCATGTGTAAGCTTGAAGTTTACAAAGTTATTCAAGTTAAAGACTCTAGAGTGCACTGAGGAGACACAGAGAGAGGACATAAGTGAGCTGCAACAACGAACCAGAAGCCAGATAGCAACACATGTTACAAGTGAACAATTTATGAACGTTATCTGAAAATGAGCTTCCCAAATGGCTGGTCATGTAGATAGACATGAAAAAAGATGATCCGTATAGGAAAGACCCAGAGAAGTTAAACAGATGAGGTGAGTGCGTGTCATTCAGGGCAAAGTGACAAAGACTCTTAAAAGCCCATTCCCCAACCCATTAATACTCATCTTTACCACACTCCTCTATTGATTTGTTTCTCCATTACAACCTAACAATACATCTAGTGCTTTTCTGAGTTAAGTGGAGCTTTTGACCTCCCAGGATGCAGTGATCAGGTCGGATCTGCCAATAGTCAGGCCTTAACACCATGATAAGAAGAAGGACCTCATTACCCTGTGTAAGCTCCAATTCCATTGAACATAAAGCTTACACAGGGTTTGACTCCCAGCTGACAGAGGAACAGAGCAGTGGGGGAGCGCTGTAAAGGTGACTATAAGTAGATCAGGGGTAAGCTTTCAAAAGGCTTTGACATGTTGCCCTGGATGGGCAAAGTGACAGATGCTTTTAAAAGACAGGTAAACCCTATGGCTCTAAGCTATGGGCGGTATTGTTATACAAAAAAAAAAAAACTGAGGGTGTGGTTGCCATCATCCCTTGTTAAGTTCACACAAACTAAAGTACCTCTATTTGATGGGTCTTTATTAATCTCCTTTATTAATTCTATCAATATGATTTTTCAAAAGTATACTCTGAGGTCCTGTACACACAGTCAGACAAAACCGATGAAAAAAGGACTGAAGTTCAGTTTCATCGGTCCAAACCGACCGTGTGTGGGCCCCATCGGTCCGTTATCCTTCGGTCGAAAAATTTAGAACTTGCTTTAAAATTGAACCGATGGACGCCTAACCGATCGGTCAAAACCAACGGTTAGTATGCAAAAGCATCGTTTCAAAACCCGCGCATGTTCAGAATCAAGTCGACGCATGCTTGGAAGCATTGAACTTAATTTTTCTCAGCACGTCATTGTGTTTTACGTCACCGCGTTGGACCTGATTAGTTTTTTAACTGATGGTGTGTAGGCACATCAGACCATCAGTCAGCTTCATCGGTTAACCGATGAAACAGTCCTTCAGTCTGTTTTCATCGGTTTAGACTGATCGTGTGTACAAGGCCTAAAGCCCCTAGTTTCCTTGGTAATGGCATTGTTGTATATATCACTTCTAGTTTTCCCCCACAAAGGTGATCTCCCTCTCTGTTTAGCGGGGCGGTGCTGTGCTCTTTGTGTGCTGTGGTTTGAAGTTTTCAGCATCGACTGCGTGCATGGCATTCATGGATAAGCACTTTGATCAAAAGAAAAACGCTGTGTAAGTTGCTTATGTGGTGTACAATATAAAACAGTGATACATGATTTGTGCAATTTTTTTTTTTTTTTAAATAAAAGGCTGTTTATATTGCAGACTAGTATATAATCCTTGAAGAAGCCATTTGTTGAGTTTGTTGAAATGTGTTGGATTTTCCAGCTTCTAAAGCCATGAAAATGTTTTGTATATGGTGAAGGTGCATAATAGCGTTTAGCTGGGGGATACCACTTGTTTTTCTGCTTGCTATTTGAGAACATGCCATGTGCAGTCAAAGTTCATATTTAGGCACTGAGCCATGACATGTATAATGTACCTGTGGAAAATGTAGTCCACTTAGATCAGTGGTTCTCAACCTGGGGGTCAGGACCCCCTTGGGGGTCGAATGTTGATTTGCCAGGGGTCAGCAAATCCTGGGCTGGTCCTGAAGCCTGTATGGCTCACCCAGTTTTTTTGCGGCCACCCCTGGAGCCTGTGGCCGCCCAGCTGGGCTGTTCCTGGAGCCTGCAGCTGCCCACTCAGCCTCTTCGCAGGCACCCATTCAGTTCATGGCATGGCTAGGGAGCAGAGACTAGATGTCAGCTGACTGGTGAGGAATGGGAAGTGGGAGGGAATGGAGGAGACCCTATCTCCTGATTTCGGCATAGGTGTCACTGCTACGAAACACCACAAAATCGGAGACACAGTGCGTAACACTACCTGTGATTATAGTTGCCATTAAAAGGCCTCCGGTAGCGCTAAATGTCCGTGGGTTGGGGGCGCAAATTACTTGTCTTGCCTTGGGTGCTGACAACCAACGCTACGAAAATTATTTTAATGTTAGGGGTCCCCACAACTTGGGAAATTTTATCAAGGGGCCATGGCACTAGAAGGTTGAGAACCACTGACTTAGATGCAAAGAGTGCTTAGCAGAGTTCTTTCCTAAAGCTGATTTCAATAATAAAAAAAAAAAAGCATTAATAGCATTCAACTTTCTGCATAGAAGAAAAAGAAAAGCTGGATTTTCTCTACTTCCTAGGGGAATATAGAAGACATTTCGAATGCTGCCTGGGGCAATGTAAGAGGTATGTTTGATAAAAGAGATTATATTTGGATACAGTAACATAGCTGATTCTATTTTTGATTTGATTTCAAAAACTTAAGCCAAAGCATGGTAAAAATAATGTGCTGAAAACATTTTTTTCTGTTACAAATAAATTCTAAAACATCTTCAGGGACCTACCTCATATCCTCCTGTTTGTGAAGTGTCAGGTAGATTTCATAGATTTTTCCACGAGGAATGGCATCTGGAGGTATAAGCAGGCTAAGGCCTGAGGTAAAATAGACAGACTAGCTCTAATGCATTGCCATATGTACAGTTTTGCACATATGCTGTATTTGACAATGAATACAGATAATGAAAAATGATGCACTTTAGAACTCTTTAAAGCACATGTGTACTAGTAAATTAAAAGATAACATAATTGAAAATGAAACAATGTGATGCTCTTTAAATATTCACAGTTATTTCTTAGCAAATGATAAAATACTGAACGCTTATTGAACTGTATCTAAAGCCAAAAATGTTTTACATTTCGAAATAGCGTGAAAGGGCTTTTATCCGGTTTTTATTGCTGTCTGTTTCACTGCTGGAGATATTCACCCTCTCTAATTTTCTTTACCGTTGACACTTAAAAAAAGAGGTCTAATGGGGAATCCTGCATGTGCTATAACTGGAGGTAAAAGGAGGCATTTCCAGGTTTCTACTTCCTACCAAACGCAATGTCCATGGACACCACACGTAGGTATTGTGCAGTGCTGTATTGCTGGATTATTGCTCTGCTTTTTCTTAGATCAGTGGAGGGCAAGTCGGTCAGCACCTCAGATACAGTAGAAACATGGTAATGTGGTCATAAATGTCCAGTATCTCTTTGCACATACCGGTATTTCTGCAATTTTTACCTTTTGCAATGTTTAAAATTGATTAGCAAAATTCACAAATGTTTCCTTCTGTACATTGTAAAAACACTATGGCCCGGATTCACAAAGCACTTGCGCCGACGTATCTCGAGATACGCCGCATAAGTGCAAATATGCGCCGTCGTATCTGTGCGCCATGCCCACAAAACTAAGATACGCCTAAAAACAGGCTTCATTCCACCGACGCAACTTGCCTACGCTGGCGTAGAGTGGCCGCATATTTATGCTGGACGCATGTGGCGCTTCCATTGATTTTCTATTCAAATGTGCAAATGAGGGAGATACGCGATTCACGATCGTACTTGCACCCAACGCAGGCTACGACTGGTGCGCGTAAGTTGTACGTACGGCGTAAAGTTATGCCCCATAAAGGAGGTGTAACTCAGCAGCATCCATGCAAAGGGCTGCACCAGGGAACACAAGCCTGCGTATTTTACGTCGTTTACATTGGACATGAATATGACTAGGCATAGGTTACGTTCACGCCGTAGGCAAGTGATCCGGCGTATCTTAGGCAGTTGTTCTGACGTGATTGTAAGCATGCGCACTAAGATACGTCCACGGGACGGCGCATGCGCCGTTCGTTATACGTATCTGTCTGGCGCTCGGCACATCATTTGCATGGGGTCACGCCTCATTTGCATGGCTCACGCCCACTTCCACCTACGCCGGCTTGCTCCTAGGAAACCTAGCGCAGTTTTGGAAAGAAAGTGCCTTGTGAATTCCATGCTTGCCTCTCTGCGCTGCGCTGGCGTAGCGTAAAGGAGATACGCTGCGGCGGCATTAATGTGCGCCAGTGTCTGTGAATCCGGGCCTATATTTTTAGATTAAAGTGGCCACAGCTAAATTTAGTAATGATTTAATTATCTTTTATACCAGTCATTACTGAATTGACAAATTTCCTACATAGCAACATTTTGAATCTCTAGAATACTACATACACTTCTCAATAAAAACCACAATTGGCAGGGTCCTGATGACCAATATCGTTGGTCAATTCAGGTGGCAGGTTACCGACTCACCTAATAGGGTGGAGTTCCTTATCAAAACAGGAGAAGTAGTCAAAATAAAAGGGGAGTGGGAATAGGACCATCAAGCACCAAAGCATCCAAACTTGGAGCCAGCAAATGCAGATCATTATGACACATGTTAAGGTCAGTGATGAAGGTAATGGGTTGAAATCAATGGGCTGGGAAAGGATATTGAGAAGGATTTTCTTCATATACCTCCACAACAGCATAGACAGGCAGTGTCTGTAGTAGTCAAAATAAAAGGGAGGTGGGAATAGGAGCCAAGGTGTCTTTGCCTTTAATGAAGTAAAAGGGACAAACTGCAGTTTAACCTGATATAACTTTATTAGAACAATTAGTAGAACATTTTTATTAATTTTTTCCCTTAAAAGGAAAACATAAACAATAGGACATTGCACATGGTAAAAACTGACAACGTTGTCAGTTTTTACCATGTGCAATTTCCTATTGTTTATGCTTTCCTTTCAATGAATTTTTTTTTAATACTAATTATTTTAATAAAGTTATATCAGGTTAAACCGCAGTTTGCTCCTTTGCTGTCCTGGAGGTATGTGAAGAAAATCCTTCTCAATATCTTTTCCCAGCCCATTGATTTCAACCCATTACCTTCATCACTGACCTTAACATGTGTCATAACGATCTTCACTTGCTGGCTCAGAGTTTGGTTGCTTTGGTACATAATGCAAGAGGGTCAGCATATAGATCAGTTCATCACTAAACGAGGTGTGTCTATTAACCACTTCAATACTAGGCAATTTCCCCCCCTTCCTGCCCCAGGCCAATTTTTAGAGCTGTCGCTATTTAAATGACAATTGCGCAGTCATGCAACACTGTACCCAATTTTTTTTTTATCATTTTGTTCCCACAAATAGAGCTTTCTTTTGATGCTATTTGATCACCTCAGAGGTTTTTATTTTTTGCTAAACAAATAAAAAAAGACCCATTTTTTTCTTTGTTTCAGTTATAAAATGTTGTAAATAAGTAAATGTTCTCCTTCACTGATGGGCACTGATGAGGCTGCACTGATTGGCACTGATAAGGTGGCACTGATGGGCACTGATGATGGGCACTAATATGCAGCACTGATAGGTGGCACTGATATGCAGCACTGATGGGTATTGATAGACGGCACTGATGAGCACTGATAGGCGACACTGATGGGCACTGATAGGCGACACTGATGGGCACTGATAGGTGGCACTGATGGGCACTGATAGGTGGCAGTGATGGACACTGATGGGTGGCAAGGATGGGCATCACTGTAAAGGAGGCACTGGCAGGCATTAATGATGGGCACTGATTGGCATAATCTTTGGGCACAAATTGGCTTAATTTTTGGGCACATTTTGTCATCCCTGGTGGCCATGAGTGGCATACCTGGTGGTCATCAATGGTGGTCATCCCTGGTGGCCCTGGAGGCATCCCTGGTGGTCCTGGGTGGGCATCCTTGGGGGAGCTTTGCTGATGATCAATCAGTGCAGACCCCATTGGGAGAGCGACGGATCGGCTCTCCTTTAATCGCGTCTGTCAGACACGAACGAGGAAAAGCTGATACATGGCCCTTCTTATTTACACTTTGATCAGCGGACAGAAATTGATTTTCTCCATGTCTTCGACCAGTGGAAAACAAGACTGCAGCAATGTATTAGTGCAAATGGGGAACATATTGAAGGGGACATGCATTAAATTTGTAATACATATAAATAAAGGTGAGTTATTTAATCAGTCTTGTTATTTAATAGACACACCTCGTAGTGGCCATAGATGTCTGTACCCACTGTTGAGTTTACTTGTAGAACATACACCTGAATGTAGTTGTGGTTTCTATCTGAATAATAAAGGGAGAAATTACCGCACTGCTACAGTAAGTGGGAGTGGGGCAGTTGCTAGCACTAAAACATACAGAAAAATATGTGACAAAAGGTAAAAATAAAATTGTGTAGCGCTAAAGGGGTGAGCAAACCCTGGTGGACAGGATGTATAAGAGTGATATAAATCAATATATACACAAGTAGGAAAAAATGTCACAATAGCAACATTGGTAAAAAAAAAAAAATGGGTATAACAGAAAGTGAATTGCTGTATATATGAGCATCTCAGCATAAGTGACTCATGTTGGTCCAAACATCAAGAAAATGTGAACGTAAGCTGGTCTTAAAAAGTCTAATGAAAAACTGCACACAGCAACAGATGAAATGTCTATGCGACAATGAGGTTGATATTAACAGATCTTCCAGCTGATTGGGAGGTGGGGTGTAGAGCTTGACGGTGCACTAAGGTATAAACAAGGAGACAATTCTATACAGATAAGTTGGATACTCTTAACGTGTGACGTGGACCCAAGGATACCCAGGATACCCCTGTAGAAGTCCTATAGGACGAAATGCATAGGGTTATACGCCTGCTGCCTATACTGCGCTTTTTTTTTATCTGTGATCACTTTGTGTAACCATTGCCGGATGTTTACTATGTTTTATCTGCCATTTTTATATTTTTGTTTGGTTCCTGTGTTTTAATAAACCCCTTTTTGGTTATTCTGATCTACGCCATGTGAGACTTTTTTTTGCTTTTTTACATGTTTTTTACATACCCTCAAGCTGTGGAGGAGTAACATTACAGCTGCAGCATACACCAGCAAGCTGCCGGGAGTTCATGAATGTGGAGGATCTCATCAGGATTTATGACGGGAGAAGCTACAAAACACTGACGCAGACATTGACGGGAAGAGCCTGTTGCAACATCACTCTTACGGAAAGGTATTTGGGTCCACGTCACACGGTAAAGCCTCGTACACATGATCAGTCCATCCTATGAGAACGGTCCAAAGGACCGTTTTCATCGTTTAACTGATGAAGCTGACTGATGGTCCGTCGCGGCTACACACGATCGGTTACAAAACCGATCATGTCAGAACGCGCTGACTAAAAACACAACGACGTGCTGAAAAAAACGAAGTTCAATGCTTCCAAGCATGCGTCGACTTGATTTTGAGCATGCACAGGTTTTTAACTGATGCTTTTGCATACTAACGATCGGTTTTGACCTATCGGTTAGACGTCCATCGGTTAAATTTTAAAGCAAGTTCCTATTTTTTAACCGAAGGTTAAATAACCTATGGGGCCCCACACACGATCGATTTTGACCGATGAAAACAGTTCTTCAGACCATTGTCCTCTGGCTATCCTATCGTGTGCACGCAGCCTCAGGCCCCATACACACGGGAGAATTTATCCGCGAATACGGTCCAGCGGACCGTTTCCGCGGATAAATCCTCTCGAGGATTTCCGCGGATTTCTATGCGATGGCGTGTACACACCATCGCATTGAAATCTGCGCCGAAATACTCTGGCGATGACACGGCGCGCCGTCGCCGCGATTATGACGCGGCGACGTGCGCGACGCTGTCATATAAGGAATTCCACGCATGCGTCAAATCATTACGACGCATGCGGGGGATCCCTTAGGACGGATGGATCCGGTGAGTCTGTACAGACCAGCGGATCCATCCGTTGGGATGGATTCCAGCAGATGGATTTGTTCTGCATGTCAGCAAATATTCAATCTGCTGGAATCCATCCCAGGGGAGATATATCCGTGGAAAAAGATCCGCTGGCGTGTACACACCATAGGATCTATCCGCTGAAACCCATTTGCTGGGATTTATCTGCGGATGGATTCTATGGTGTGTATGGGGCCTCAGAGTATCCAACTTATCTGTATAGGATTATCTCCTTGTTTATATCTTAGTCCACCATCAAGCTCTACACCCCACCTCCCAATCAGCTGGAAGATCTGTTGATTTCAACCTCATTATCGCATAGACATTTAATCTGTTGCTGTGTGCAGTTTTACATTAGACTTTTTAAAAATAGTTTCTATCTGAATGCATTGAAAATCCCATTCCAAGCAACAGTCTTAAAATGCACAAAGGGTACATTGTGTAGAAATTTCACATGCATCACGACTAACTCCAGTCACGTGTTTTCTTGATTTGTCTTAATAAAATAGGTTGAATCCCAAATACCAAACAAACATAAATAAATGGCAAGTTTACATTAACTAGGTGAGATATAATCCACACAAAAGAACACTTATTTTTAAATGCAAATCATAGAGCAGATCACTTTTTTGAGGCAGTGTTGCATTGCTGATTCCTTTCTAACAAGTGTAACAAGTTATTCAGTCTGCATTCTTAGTAGAAAGATTTTCTATGCCTGGTCTGCAGCTTTGAGAGTGGCCAAGAAAACAACTAGTTTAGTACATACCTGTATTTGGGATCTTTAGACGTCCTCCTAGAAAGTTGAAGGTTCCATATGCCATATTGTTGGATCCACGAGGCAGAGTGCGGAAATAGGTCTGGGTGGAGAGACGAGGCAAAGTGTGGCTATGCTCCCTTGGTATACCTGGTCCCATAGGTGGCAAAAGATGTCCATTTGTTAGCTGAAATTTATTCGCACCATCTTGACGTAGGCATAAGGATCCTTGGTAGGTCATCGTGGCTGTGCTAAGATCTGGCTGAATGGTTAACAAGTGAGCTTGACCTAATTAAAAAAAAAAACAGTGTCTAATTTTCTGTTCCTTAAGTACAGCTGTTATAAAGAAATATGATAACCTGATTTAACTGTACCACTTCAGATCATGTAGTATCGTAGCTATGTTCAGTGATGTAACTATATCAATGAAGGTTTGGTAACCTTTGGATTAGGGGGCAAACACAACTAAATGGACCATGTATGGTAGGGTAAGATTTCTGTGGGCAAAAAAAAAAAAAAAAAGAGTACCATGGTGCCACAGTGATTGGTGGGCATAGTAAAAGTCAATTGTTCCTAAAGGACATGATTTATTGTTATACAACTTTTCATATTTTCAAACATTAGTTTCCTTTGCATTCTTGGCATTTGGTCAATTGACATCTCAGAACTGCAATGACGTTGGTCATGAAAGACTCTCTCTGCCACAATCTGTCATCATAAGTCAGAACACTGATTGATGTTTGAATGGTAAAGTATCTCCACATACTTTAATTTCACTGGTACCCTAGTCCACCCCAAACTAAATATCCCTGGGACCTGGGCCTTTTCCTAACAAAAAATCCCATCTTCTATAACACTTTATAACAACTGCTACATCTAATATTTCCAACCCTTGCAACTCTTCAGTAGAGGTTCCCTGTTTCTGGTGTATACGGTATGTAAAATACTCCCTTATACATACAGTGGCCACTCTCCACTGCGAGAAAGTATCATTTAGAATCCCTTACACATCATATGGTTCAGACCACATCTATTTTGAGGGCAAGCATGTCTGAATAGTGGAGCATTTTCTATCCACAAATACCACTAACCGTTTTTACTCCAGGTCCATAGACAGAATAACCTGATCTTCCACCCCTTTGGTTTCCACGCGTGTCTTTAATCTTAAAAACAGACATTTAGCTATAGCATAGGGAGGAATTGCAAACCCCCATGAGCTGAGGCAAATGAGACATCTGTGGATCCTATTCTTACACCTTAGGCTATGATGTTATTTTATGTTGTGATCATTTACATTAGTTCTTCTACATTTTAGATTATTAAGAACAATGTTGGTTTTTTTTTAAACAGAAGAAGAAGGGGAATAAGGCTCTTGTTCATAACAAATAATCAAATACGTGGGGACTATTGTAGGCACTACAGACAAAGTAGACTTCAAGAAGTGTCAAATATTATTACTTTATTACATATCAAAATAAAATTTAATTGCTAAAATAGATGGCTTGTACAAATATAAAGACAGCTCAAGAATGTAGCTGTCAAAACATTGACCAAAAAAGCAGTAATTAAATGAGGCACCCAATGTGTTTTTTCTTAAAGTAGGGGCTTGGAATCTTCTTTAAAGCGGGGGTTCCGCTGTTTTTTTTTTTTAATCCTTCTACCGCTCTTACTTGTTTCAAATAACCACTCGTGTCTCCCAGTCTTTTAGCCCACAGCATCTCTTGTTTCCCAAAAAGGAGATGTTTTAAAATCCCGAGATGGACGTTTCCATCTTTACTGTGGGCACTGTGAAGCCCAGCAGCACGTCGTTCCGGCATACGGTAAATGCTGGCATCCCCGTCAAGCGTCGCCGTCAACACTGCACTGTTGCCATCACAACGGCCAGCGTCACGTGACCCGCGAGATATCACGGGATTACAGCACATAGCGCTGGTCCGGGCAAAATTTAATACATGCCCACTCCCACTGATTGACGGGAGAGAAAATGTTCTTTTGCCAAGGTAAAGATGACGATTAAAAAAAACAAAAACAGATTAGGTATTAACGATGGGTAGTGGTTTATCTCAGCCATACTTGAAATTTAGGGTAAACCTCCGCTTTAAGGATGCTCATATAACAGGTACAAAGGTGTTCTATATTTGTACAATGTTGAATGTCTCATTTAAGTACTACTTTTTGGTCAAGGTTTTGGCAGCTACATTCTTGAGCTGTCTTTATATTTGTACAAGCCATCTATTTTAGAAATTGTATTTTATTTGGAAATGTAATAAAGTAATAATATTCTACACTTCTGCTAGAGTCTCCTATGTCTGTAGTGCCTACAATAATCCCCACTTACTAAGAGTATATTTTGTTTCTGTTTAGACTGGGATGATGGAACTCTGAGGCCTTGTACTCACGGCAGGACATGTCCGATGAAAACGGTCTGCAGACCGTTTCCATCGGACATGTCTGGCCGGGGACTGCCCGGGGACTTCTGTTCGATGGCTATACACACCATCGAACAGAAGTCCGCGCGTAAACAATACGCGGGGTGTGTTCGCGGTGTCGCCGCGTCGATGACGCGGTGTCGCCGCGACAATGACGCAGAGACGTGGGCGGCCCGCCTTTAAAATGCTTCCACGCATGCGTCAAAGTCATTCGACGCATGCGAGGGATGGCGTGCGGCAGGACATGTACGGTAGGTCTGTACAGACGACCGTACATGTCCGGCCGGACAGGTTTCCTGTCCAATCCGCCCGAAAATGGTCCTTTTGGGCCAACACACGGCCAAACATGTCTGCTGAAACTGGTCTGCGGACCAGTTTCAGCAGACATGTTTGGTCGTGAGTACGGGGCCTTACAACCCTCTACCGTATATTATTAACAATTAATCAAATGTTTGCCATCTATTTCTGACATGGTAATAGATTTTTGATTCTGCAGCAATTTAAATAACAAATGGCAGCATTTTTCAGCAAAGTTATTCAATTCTGCATAATAAATGGGGTTCCCACTACACCATCACACAAGCATATGGGAGACAGGGTGGCATGTAATGTTTTCTGGAGTGGATCACTGTCTTCCACCAATAAATGTTGAGAGGAAACCAGTTCTATCAATAGCTTTAATGAAATGATGCAAAATTCCTGAGCTTATCTTAAAAAAAGATGCTGACATTTTTATTAACAAAAGTCGCAGCACTGAAAACCCAATATAATAATAAAACCGTGTGTTGCACAAAACATATTTCATATATAGGTTTAGAACATATTTTTAATGAGACATTTATTTAAACACTGGAGGAAATTAGTGTAACTCCATCCTAAATAAGTCAAAATGAGTTTTTAAAGGGCTATTAGCGTCTAAGCTAACTCTAGGCAGCCAGCCAATGATCACTTATGATTTTTGTCTGTTTTCCCCTAATGATATCCTGCTCTGGCATTGCAATCACGGAGTGTCTGTTACTACTGTGCGTACATACTGCTTTTACGCAACTAACAAATGTCCCTAATAACAACAGAATACATTTCGAAGATGCTGTATTTTCCTCAGGGGCTTTACCTGCTTTGCCGGGCTTGAGGCTGACAGGCTGGAACGCAGCTGTTAGAATGGAGGAATCAGCCACATCGGCATCAAGACCTTCTTTCCTACGCCAGCACACCAATATCACAGCTAGCAGCAGAACCAAGAAAACTGCCACTGCCACCACACCCACGTATAGGGCAACGTCCTCGGGAGCGCCCACAGCTGCAGCACCCAAAGGAATAAAAATAAGACAACATGAATTATTTTGTAGGAGACGCATTAAACCATTTAGACACATTAATGTAAAATTAGCATACATACATTTACATATTGTACTGTAATGCTGTACATTTTTTTTTTTTAGAAAACATGCAGACAATAAATTAATCGAAGGCCAAAGCTTTATTTATTTTGGATGGATTAGAGCAGGGGTGCCCAACCTTTTGAAGAGCGAGGGCCACTTAAGCAACTTGGTAACCAGTCGCGGGCCACAATGAGCAGAGCGGACGGATGACAGGTCACGACAACTCTATAGGCCCTCCGATCTGCTCAGATGGAAGGGGATGAATTCCCTTCTGTTTTTCTGATTGGAGGTAGGCGGGCGTAAACTGACATCTGTCGCTCTATAGAGGTGAATTGAGGGTCCCATTTGGTCGGGCTGATTGTGTGAAAAGGGCCTAAGACTGCTTTCACACTGATGTGCTGCGGTTTACCCACACAATGGGTGCAGTGTAGGGAACCTGTGTCTATCCTGCGGGTTAGCTGAACTTTGCCATAAACTCCGCCTGTGGCAAAAGCCGGCGCTGTAGAGGAAGCATCAGCTTATGGGGCTCTGCTCCGCAGCCGCTTTCTTCCTCTACCACCAGCTTCATTCACAACACTGATGCTGTGGTATGGCGGGTTAGGCAACCTGCGATCTGGGCTTGCCAACCCGCCATTCCAGAGCAGGAGGCCGCGGGCCGCATCAGAGGGCTCCGCGGGCCACATGTGGCCCCCGGGCCACTGGTTGGCCACCCTTGGATTAGAGAATGGTGTGCTTTTGCATCTGCGTCCCATTTCAAAGATGTTCCTTCACTTTATTTTCTGTGGACACAACAGGTAGTATATACATGTGAGAAAAATCCCTCTTCTAATCGGAAGAAGAATCTCCGGTGTGGCAGCGACAAACTCCTTAAAACTCGGTTCACACTGCCGTGACTTGCGACTCGACTTTGCCAGGCAACTTCCTGGTGACTTGAGAACTGCTTTGATAGAAGTATAGAATAGGAGAAAATAGAAGGCGGATAGAAGTTGCCTTGAAGTAGTACAGGAACCCTCTATTTAAGACAGCTCTCATTGACTAACATGGGATTCCATATGTCACGCAACTTTGGGTCTTACAAGTCAGGTTCCAAGTCGCGACAGTGTGAAGCAAGCCTAATACGAACATTTATTTTAAATCAGGTATGTAAGAAGCAAAGAGAAGGATGAGTGCTACCAAATGGACCATTGGAGGATTGCCAGATTACCAGCAAAGGGTAATGGGATGAACTGGTGTGCAAATGTGACTTCTGGATGAAAAACTGAACAACTGAGGGATAGGGCATGCTCCATGTGTGTATCTTACAGTAAACATTATATCACATGTACCGTAAAGACATATATACACACATATTGCACACCCAATTTCCCAATCTAGAATGTAAAGATATTCTTTGTCATTCTATGACATGGAGTTGGAGAATCACCAGTACATTCCTATGTTACAGGACCATACTATGGTTCACCCTGTAAGTAAACTATAGCATTACAGACAAAGCACGGTATATTCACTTGACGCCACCTAGAAGAAAACAAGCTTTCAATGTGTCCTTTATACTTTGCATTGTGAACAAAACGTCTCAACCTGAAAGCCCCGCAAGCACCGCCTGTAATTTGGGATCAGATGTGACAGGCAGCTAAGCAAAACGCAAAACTTATACTGATCTGGAATGTCAGTTCTTTGTTCAAGGATACACCTGTTTCAGAGAAAGGAACACTGCTAGTCTAATATATATTGCATGCTGTTTGCACTGCGCTGGTGTCCAAGTTATGAGCACCAATCACTATTTTACATTGCCTGTAATAGACCCTTTTAACCACTTCAATACCAGGCACTTATACACCTCCTGCCCAAGCCAATTTTTTAGCTTTCAGCGCTGTCGCAATTTGAATGACAATTGCGCGGTCATGCTACATTGTACTCAAACACATTTTTTATCATTTTGTTCCCACAAATAGAGCTTTCTTTTGGTGGTATTTGATCACCTCTGCAATTTTTTTTTGCCCAACAAATAAAAAAAGACAGAAAATTTAGAAGAAAAAAAAAGTTTTTCTTTGTTACTGTTAATTGTTTTTGTAAATAAGTATGTTTTCTTCTTCAATGACGGCACTGATATGGCTGCACTGATGGGCACTTATAAGGCGGCACCGATGAGTTAGCACCAATGAGGTGGCACTGATGAGGTGGCACTGATGAGGTGGCACTGATGGGCACTGATAGGCGGCACTGATGGGTACTGATAGGTGGCACTGGCATATGGCACTGATGGGCACTCATAGGTGGCACTGATGGGCACTCATAGGCAGCACTGATGGGTAGTTATGGGTGGCACTGATGGGTACTTATGGGTGGCACTGATATGTGGCACAGATGGTCACTGATAGGTGGGCACTGATGGGCATGGATGGGCACTGATGAACACTGATGGTGGCATCATTTGTCTGTACTGATCCATAATGTTGCCATTCAGTGCTCATTTGTGGGCACTGATTGGCATGCATTGGATAAATGGCTAAATAAATGACCACTATCTTGAAAAAAATTCTATTTTGACTACATTATACAGTATATTAAACATCATGGGCCAGATTCAGATAGGAGATACGACGGCGTATCTCCTGATACGCCGTCGTATCTCTAAGGCCGGCCGGTCGTATCTATGCGACTGATTCAGAGAATCAGTTACGCATAGATATCCCTAAGATCCGACAGGTGTAACTGTGTTACACCGTCGGATCTTAGGCTGCAATTCCAGGCCGGCCGCTAGGTGGCGCTTCCGTATCTTTTACGCGTTGAATATGCAAATGAGGAGTTACACCGATTCAGAAACGAACGATCGCCCGGCGCATTTTTTTTACGGCGGAAAGTTACCCCTGCTATATGAGGGGTATGTGCGGCGTATCCTATGTTAAGTATGGCCGTCGTTCCTGCGCAGAGTTTTGACATTTTTACGTCGTTTGCGAATACGGCCGGACGTAATTTACACTAACGTTGAAACCAATGACGTCCTTGCGACGTCATTTGGAGCAATGCACGCTGGGAAATTTTGCGGACTGCGCATGCGCAGTTCGTTCGGTGCGGGAACGCGCCTGATTTAAATATTACACGCCCCCTACCAGCCAAATTTGAATTCGGCCGGGGGATTTACGCTACGCCGCCGCAACTTTACAATCAAGTGCTTTCTGAATAAAGCACTTGCCTCAAAACTTGCGGCGGCGTAACGTAAATCAGATAGGTTAGCGGATCTTTAGATCCGCGTAACCTATCTGAATCCGGCCCTATATGTATATATATATTGTATTGCAGCTTACCAATTCTTAGATATGATGACTACATTCATTTTTTTTTTGTTAAGCTTTATTGTTTTTCAACAGAATACACTGTCTTGCAGATGTAGGTGTTAGAGAGTTGAAACACACCATTTAACATACACAGGGGTGCTTGCATTCATCCGCTTTTGTTTAATTATTTAAAATCTTTATCCCAAAAGAAACAAAACTGTTTGCTGTAATTGCTTATAAAGTGTTATCTGGCGTTTGGGTTTAATTTGTAAGTGTACCTAAACCTGCTAGTGCATCCAACACTTCCCTCTCTCAAAGACAATGGCGCTTTCCAAATGTGTTTCTGATGCTCTTTCATCCAGAGCATAGGCACCCTATTACAGGAGATGTGTTACTGGCCAGACCACCAGGTACAACTAATGCTGCCACGACATCTAAGGATTGGTAGGCCGCAATTTATTACAGTTTTGGTTTGGGGTATAATACAAATTTAATATTTAATGATAACACTTAGTATATGAATTTTTATTTTCCTCATCCCTGTATTTATATTTTTTGCCACTTTCGATGGCAGGCACATGGTGCATATCAGTGCAGTTACAGAGGGCACAGAAGACAGTGTTATTAAAGTGGCTGTGGGTGTATAAGTACACATTGGTGCACTGATGGCAAGCACAGAAATGCATGTAGGCATGTGCAGTCTGATTTCTCTACTGCAGGTGACACTCAACTGCAGCAGCATTGCAGAGGGAGAGGAAGGCATTGTTCCTCTATGGTTCCTAGAGTCACTGGGGCAGCGTCTGGTTGGATGCTGGCAGTCCATGTGACTCTGGTGGGCATCTTGGGTCAGACAGAGTCGATTTAAGACTCTGGCTCCTTGGATCAGTGTGCAAGTTTGTAGTCTATCAGGAACAGTGAATGCAGGCAGTCCCCTACTTGCAAACATCCAACTTACAAACGACTCCTACTTACAAATGGAGGGAGACAACAGGAAGTGAGATGAAATCTACCCCTAGGAAGGGAAATTCACTCCTGTAAGGCCCCGTACTCACGACCAAACATGTCTGCTGAAACTGGTCCGCGGACCAGTTTCAGCGGACATGTTCGTTCGTGTGTAGGCAGCAACGTACAGGATTCCGGCAAACAATCGTCGGCCAGACCGTTTTCCAACGAACAACTGTTTCCTGGTCTTGCTTTAAAACAGTCTGCTGGAATCGTGTCCGTCAGACATGTTCGGTCGTCTGTACACAAAAGCAGCGTACAAAAACCCCGCGCATGCTCAGTCCAAATGAGGAGACGGGAGCGCTCGTTCAGGTAAAACTCGCGTTTGTTTGGGATATGGCACATTCGTCATTACAAACCTTTTATTCTAGCAAGAGAACAATGTCTTAAAAAGGCGCACTAAACCACATTTTCTTGCCTCGTTTTATTAATTCTTCTCTTGCTAGAATAACCCCGTTCTCTTGCTGATGCAATTTCAATAGAGTTGTCCCATACTGAAATGTCACATTTCTTGCTTGTGATGTAATCCTTTAATAATGTTTTCTATGCCAGACGTGTGTTTTGGTTGGTGGTCCTCCATAATTTATAGTAGTCATTTTTGTAAAGGAATGTGCATATTTTCTTTTTTTTTTTGTTGTTTCTAGTTATGTCACCATTTAAAATAGTTTTTTTTTACATGTTTTTTTTATTTGTTAATTTTTTTTTTTTTTTTTTTGTGTTTCATCTGAGAATATTAAACCATGTTGGCACACCAAATGTCCCCCCCCCCCAAGGAGTGTGTCCTTTGTAAATTACCCATTGTATATTTATTAAAGGTTTGCTGCCTAATAATCCCCACAGTATAACAAACAATAGACATGTTTTCAAATGAAAGCAAAAAGCCTTTTATTCAGGCAAATGTCATCACAAAAAACAAAAAGAACGGCAGCACTAGAATAGATAGCAAACTATATGCAAACTTGCATTTCCAACATGGTGAAGGATAAACTTCCAAGCCTCAGGAGCCAAACACAAAAATATGAAGCAGCAGCACACAAACAAAGGAACCCAAACTGTGGTAGTACAAACAAGATGTCCTTTATGTGGAAGGAAATGGAAGGCAGAAAATCAACGTTTCCTCCTCTTTCCAGCCTTCCCTCCAGGCAGCCTTCCAGCGGATCTAACACGGGGTCTTGCAGGTGGGGTCGATGTGGCAGCAGGAGGATGGTGTTCCGCAAGCCGGGCCGGGTCACATAGCCCAGTCTCTGGGGTCAGCAGGCCCTTCTGCATCCACCAAAGGACCTGGTTCATCAGGGCCTTTGCCAGTCTTCTCTGGTCCTCCTCCCCTTCATTTAAATCATGGGCCAATGAGGCACTGAAGGCCTCTGTGGGGTTGAGGGGGGCCCTCATGATGGCGCTTGCCTCCTGAATCATGCGGAGGCTTGCCTCCTCCACAGGCCTCAACTGCCTTCTTCGGCCTGATGGCCTCACCTGGGGGGGAGAAGACTGGCTGGTGGTGGTTCTCCTGGCCGGGGGGACCTGCTGCAGGCCACTGGGCCCAGCCTCCTCCTGGCTGCCACTGACCCCGGCCTCCTCCTGGCTGCCACTGACCCCGGCCTCCTCCTGGCTGCCACTGACCCCGGCCTCCTCCTGGCTGACAGACACCTGAGGATCTGCCACCTCCTGGCTGATCTCTTCTTCCTGTGTGGAAAAAAAAGGACATTTTTTACAATTTCGCTAAATAAAACCACACTCATTTTCATGTTTTTCGTTTAGTATTTTCTGTTCATTATTACTTGAATACACTCTACTTCTGACCCCTGCAGTTGTCATCTCTGACACCTATTTGTCTGAACACTTTTTTTTTTGCTTTTTCCCAGCTTGGCTTTTTTTTAACAATATCTAATCATTAATCCACCAAGAATTATTTACGCAAGAAATATAGAGGAAACTACTATACCTCCTCATCGAAGGGTGGCAGATCTGCATCTCTGTCAGCCAGGCCCTCTTCCTCCGACTCTGCAGGGCTGTGGTCATCTGGGGAAGGTCCGCTGGAAGGTAGCATGGAGGAAAGGTTGGAAGAAAGACTCGACATCGTTTTCCTGCCTTCCATTTCGTCCCGCAAAAAAGCCATCTGTTTATAATACCACAGTTTGGGTTCCTTTGCTTGTCTTGCTGCTGCTCCTGATTTTTGGCTTTTATTAGCTTTGTATGCTCTCCTGTATGTGCTTCTGAGGTTGGCAAGTTTATCCTTCACCATGTTGGCAGTGCATCCTGGCACCCAAGTTTGCATATAGTTTGCTAGCTCTTCTAGTGCTGCCGCTCATACCTCTTTATTGCAATATAATGCGTGTTTGGAATTCCACAGGATGGGCGTCTCCTGATATTTTTGGAGTAAGGCCTCTATAGCTTCCTTGGTTTGTAGGAGGTCCATTGAATTTTTTGAAAAATTATATTTCTTTTTGAGTCTAGATTCCAAAAACATAAACCACAGAAAAATAAATATTCAAAAGGATCAGCGTTGACCTTGATCTAATATGTGTCTTCAAATTTATTACCTATATCTAATTACAAACACAGTCTCTCTTGTTTAAACAATGATTGGCAGCTCGGCCGCATTGCTTGTACCAAACATTGATTTGCTAGATGCAGAGCCATTGTTAACATTGCAGTAAATATTTTTAATATAGAAAACTAAACAATGCTTACAAATGACAGTATTCATCTAGGCACTCTTTCATGTGTAAATCTCATGCCCCTGACAATGGATGACATAAAAGACACTTCCTAATGACCTCTGTACAACCAACACTTGAACAATACTTTGCCTGATCTGAATACACCATTCAAAAACTTGTCAATGAGGTACAGCATTGTTCACATCTCTATTTTGTGAGGTGTCCAAAAGCATTTGGATACCAAAATAACATTGTGGTACCCCATAGACAGAATAGCTTAAAAAGGGTGCAACCAACAGCCCAAACCCCCATCCCATGTGTCTACATTTTCAAGGCCTCTGCTGATCACATTTTTAATTTCCTTACCTTCCTGTCTCTCGCTCCTCGTTTCTCACGCTCGCCTAATTACCGCGTAAGATGCGTAATCACGGCGTGCACCTTTTAAACACTCCGCGTATTTATTAAACCCCGCCCTCGTCACCTTTGCGAGGCCCCTAATCAATGAGTTTAGGAAATATGGCGTTAACTGTGTATGTTCTGTATGCGCTCGAAGATTCTCCGCGTAACCGACGTAAACACGTTGTTTGCATTCTCTACACTCCGCGTATGTATTAAACGCCGCCCTCTTCTCCGCCCATGGCGTAAGAATTCATCTTTTCCACGCCCATAATCTCTGTGGGAAAGGAAAGATGGCGATGTCACACGAGCGGGCACGATGCTCTCATGCCACAAGTGAAGGGACAGAGGCAGGGACGTCCCGATCAAGGCAAAGAAGATATAAAGCCACTAATATGCGGTTCCAGGAAATGGTGGAGTTAGTTTACATCATGCGAAAGAAGGACTATGATGGTGAATTAGGGCCATACAAGACCCCTAACCGCCGAAAGGCACATATTATGGACAAGGTGGCGAGGAGAATGCAGAGGCTGTTTGGGATCACCAGGTCCAAGGAACAGCTGAGGAAACGATGGTCAGACTTAAAATTGAGGGAGCCACATCAGATGAAGAAAATACTTAAAATTCTGCGTAAAAGTAAGTAAATATATATTGGGGTTGGGGGGGGGGGGTGATTGTCTGCAATAATGTGTTGCCATGTATATTTCACCATCTGCCTCCTTGGCCTGCTTGTAATTTTAAAGACATGTTGTCATTTATTTTTTATGACCTAAATACCAACATATTTACAAATAGTGTTCTTAGTAAACAACGTAACATCACATAGTTTCTCAGAATGGCTCGGTTATTCCAGGAACAACACACCTGGACATGGCTCACTGGCCAAAAACTTTGTTTGTAAACATTGTGTAAAAGCTAGTTCTAGAAAATAAAATTATGAGAATGGGAAAGGCAAACAGGATTCATTCTAAAAACAGTGGTAATAAAGCAGATGTTTTCACATCTGCAATGCAGAGCACCTGTGTCTCCCCAAATCAAAAATGGGTTTTGGTAGGGTCTCCCAGAAATACAGTTTAGGGGGGACATCCATGTGTGTCACTTTGCTAAAAAGGGGCAGGATCAGAGCTTGCCATATAGAAGTAATTGCTAAATGTAGGTTTGGTGAAAGATAAAAGTAACTAAATGAAAGCATCTTCTAAGCAATGTGTGCGATTTATGCTCTCCAATATCTGTGTGCTGATGAGTCTACATTTTTTTGGGTTTATTTCAGGGGAAAGAAGTCGCCAGCATTTGGAGGAGGCAGAGAGGGCCAGACAAGGCCAAAATCTGCCATCTCAACATGTGGAGGAGGAGGAGGATGTGGAAGGAGAAGAGGATGTGCAAGGAGAAGAGGATGTGGAAGGAGAAGAGGATGTGGAAGGAGAAGAGGATGTGGAAGGAGAAGAGGATGTGGAAGGAGAGGAGGAAGGAAGAAAGGAGGAAGGAAGAGAGGAGGAAGAAGTAATTTTGGACTTAGAAGTTATAGCAGATGAAGGGCAAGTGGCGGAAGAACAATTTGGCGAATTGAAAGAAGGTGGATTGATGGATGAAGGAGGAGTCCAAGATGATGGGGAAGTGGTGGAAGAAGGAGGAGTGATAGAAGATGATGGGGAGGTGGTGGAAGAAGGAGGAGTGATAGAAGATGTCGAAGAGGTGGAAAGGAGAAGCCCATCAGGTCAGTGTCACCCTAGCTTGATTCAAAAAAACATATGTAGATAGGCCTCATCGAAAAATAATGTTGTAAATGCCATTATTTTTATTTTTTTTAGGGGAGGAGGATGGTGTGCCAATATTTTCACGTGCAAGTGCTGCTATAATTATTCAGCAGGTAATGGAGTGCAGCACTGAAATGCACAATATGCGTGAAAGGATGGTTGTCATGGAAGAGAATTTAACAAATGTCCTTTTGGAATGCTGCACGGAAATGGACAATATGCAGCAAAGAATGATGGTCATCGAATCTAATTTTAAAAACATTATTGACATGATGGGCCGTGTCAAAGACTGAAACACCCCCCGCCCATCCCCCGCCCCCACAAACATTTTTACAGTTTTAATAATGAATACGCCAAAATTTGAAGATACACACACAGTGTGCCAACATGTGCTATCTGCCATCACAGAATATCTAATGTCTGTGCTTTGTGGGTCCAACCCCCTCCTCCATCCTCAAGTAGTTGAGAGGAAGGGGTTGCTCCCACAGAACACAGACATTGATCACCCATGATGTCAGATAGCACATGTGGCCATTTGTCTGTTGAACCAATGACATTTGGCGAGTTTGCACTGAATGTGTGTATCTTCCAATTTTGGCGTGTTCCAGTGTGAAAGCACACCATGACTGACTGCTGTTGTGAGTTTTTATATTTTTGGAATTGGATTTTGTTTCTTTTTGACCATGTTGAACATTTTGGGATACTATAAAGTTTAGACCATAAAGAATAAACAACGCCAAAAAATTTAAAATATATATATATAGAATTATAAATCTCTCTAATCACTGAATTTAGTGAAGTAGAGATTTGACTCCAAAATCTCACCTAAAAATTTACTTTTGGAAAAACACACCAAAAACAAAAAAAATGGTAAAAAAATTATTGTTTTTTGTGCATAAAAAATATGCCCAAAAAAAAAATTAAGGCGGTAAACACCCCACCAAAAATAGTCTATATATATATATATATATGTAAACAATAAATCTAACTATATTTGATAAAAAAAAAATTTGAACTTGTTAATAAATGTATAATCTGCATAATATTTTTGGTTGAATTACCTGAAAAAAAAAAAAATTATAAAAAAATTTTGTAGACTCCTAAGTACAAAAGCAGGGAGTAATGAAAAAAATATAAAATAATTTTTGGGGTCATGAACAAGCAAAAATTAAAATACTTGACCTCAAAATTTACAAATGGAGTTGCTTCTTATTTCTAGACTCAATACCCTGTTTGTAGATGAGTGAATACTGTGCAAAATGTGGTTAGTTACTAAAAGTGGAGAAATCAATTATGCATTAAAATGGCAGAAGTTAGTTAGAGAACCAGGAAGACAGATAAAAAGAGAAAAAGCATTAATGACAAACAACTGTATAAAGTCCAATGGTCTAATTATTTTTTATTTGAGAGAATATTCCTTTCTTTGGGGGCCGAATTAGAAAGAAATATGATCTGGCATAGCAATGGCCCCCCGACCCATGAAGTACTCAACATATTTGTCGCGTACCTCACGAGCTGATTGGGGGGCCAAGCCAGCGCGACCAGTGTCCAGCCCGGGAAGGGGATCTGAGGGTAGTCTTGCCTCAGAACCGATGTCGGGTAGGTACGTCTGGGAGTGCCTGCGTAAAAAGTTGTGCAAAATGCAGCAGGCAAATACAACGGTGTCCAATTTATATTCCGCCAGATGTATCGATGTCCTGAACAGGCGGAACCGGTTGGTGAGTATCCCAAAGGCATTCTCGACTACCCTCCGAGCCCTGGCCAACCGAAAATTAAACACACTCCTCTCTGAGGTGAGGGTCCTCTGGGGAAAAGGCCGCATGAGGTGAGGACCAAGCCCGAAAGCCTCGTCCGCTAGGAACACAAACGGAAGTCCTTCCACATTATCTTCATCTGGTGGCAATGCCAGACCACCAGCTTGGAGACGATCATGGAAATCAGTCCGTGCGAACACTCCCCCATCAGACATCCGGCCGTTCTTCCCCACGTCCACATATAGAAACTCATACTGTGCCGACACCACCGCCATCAACACAATACTATGATAACCCTTGTAATTATAATAGTAGGACCCCGAGCGGGGTGGGGGCACAATGCGGACGTGTTTCCCATCTATTGCTCCACCGCAGTTTGGAAAATCCCACCGCTGGGCAAATTGGGAAGCCACAGACTGCCATTCCTGTGGTGTGGAGGGTAGCTGTGGGGACAAACAAAAAAAGAGATTTAGTACTTTGTAACAAAAACATCCTACAAGCATCCTTGTGACAGTTCACAGTATTAAAATTGCATTAGAAAAATGTGCATGGAGAATTTGGGAAATGAAATATATAGGGCCACTTCATTAAGAGACTCCACAGCCCTCTGATGGGGACAATAAAAGTTTGAAGGGGGGGGGGGGGGACACAAAAAACAAAAAGTCCTGTTTTAAAAAATGGCAAGGTGGGTTTGTCCCTAGGATAGCATGCTGGACAGGTTAATATTGGGTAAAGGGACAAATATGCAGGTAGGTCAAGAAAAAAACATGTAAAAGCTGATATCAACATGCATAGGGAGAAAAGGTAACGTTAGTTAAACACACAGCATATCTGGGAAAATAAAAATAAAGTTAGTTGGCCACATTATTAGAGCCAGGAAACTTACCTTAATATACTCCTCATGCATAACTTTGATGATGGCAGCACACGTGTCCGGTATGATGACCCCAAGCGCCTGCGGAGAGATGCCTGTCGAGAACTTGAGGTCCTGCAGGCTCCTCCCAGTCGCCAGGTACCGCAACGTGGCAATAAGCCTCTGCTCGGCCGTGATGGCTTGGCGCATCACAGTGTCCTGCCTCGTGATATAGGGGGACAGAAGTTCCAGCAGACTGTTGAATACGGGGTCCGTCATGCGGAGAAAATTCCTAAAGTCATTAGGATTATTCTCCTGGAGTTCCCTAAGCAGAGGCATATGTGAGAACTGGTCACGCTGGCGCAACCAATTCTTGGTCCAGAAACGCCTCCGCCCCCTGTTTCTGGCCAAAGTACTGGACAAATGAACATATCCAGCAGCCATCCCATAAACAGCACCAACTCGCGAAAATTGACGCTGCTGCTCCATCATGGCTTCAAACCGGCCGGCTGGTCAGTCAAGAACACACTGAAACAGAAAGCACTCGCAAATCCAGCACTACCTGCGACAAACGCGTGACAAACAGATACGAGCGCACAGGATGCAACTGCTAAAGCAGAAACAACCTGCTAGCCTATAGCCGAATGACAACTACGTTACCGCAAGCACACGCACTGAACCCGTGAATACACGCTGTCAAAGCCTGGAGACCGAGAAGCGCGAATCAGCTCTAACCAAACCTTCACTAACACGAGCAAACCCGTAACTAGCAAAAGAGGAACAGAGGGCGGCGCCATTAAGTTTGGTCTTCCCCTTTATAGTGACGTCGTACGTAGTTTACGTGCACGCGTTCCGGTACGACGGTAATTTGGTCCGCTGGTGTGTACACGCCAGCGGAACCAAACACAAATCAGCCTTGTACGCCGGAAACTGTCGGGCAGACAGTTTCCAGCGCACAGATCCGGTCGTGAGTACAAGGCCTAATGCCGCGTACACACCATCACTTTATGTGATGAAAAAAAATGACGTTTTTAAAAACGTCACTTTAATTGACCGTGTGTGGGGGAAAACGTCGTTTTATGTCTTGTAAAAAACGACCAAAAAAAATTGAAGCATGCTTCAATTTTATGTGTCGTTTTTCAAAAGTGCACTTTTTACTTCACAGAAATTGACCGTGTGTAGCAAAAAACGTCGTTTTGTAAGACGTTTTTTCATCCACGCATGCCCAGAAGCAACTTCAATGGTAAAACGTGGTGGAACGTAACCTCACTTTGCAAGAACATTGTGAGAAAAACGATGGTGTGTAGGCAACTTCGTCTTTGAAAATTGAAGTTTCAAAAACGTCATTTTTTACTTCACAGAAAGTGTCGTTTTTTTTCATCACATAAAGTGATGGTGTGTATGCGGCATAAGAGTTATTATGCAAAAAAGGTGTCTCCATTGATGCTTTATCACCAGTCCATGTTTTCCTAAAAATTTTCTAAATCCAATTGTCATTGGGACAGGAAGTGAGATGAAATCTTCTGAACAGGTGCACAGACAGTAAAACAAATATTACAGGGGTGATAACCCTTCCCTATGCTATCCAAAAAGCTTTTTTTTTTCTGCTGAAGCCACACGTAACACATTTACATGTTCCGACTTACAAACAGATTCAGCTTAAGAACAAACCTACAGTCCCTATCTTGTTTGTAGGGAAAGGATAGGGACACACCATCTATCCTGTAAGCCTTCTCACTTGGGTACAGACTGGCTAGGCCACATTCCACCCCTTAATACAGACATTGGGCCAGATCCACGTAGCGCGGCGCTTTCTTACGCCATAACTTACAGCGTGTTTTCCGTATCCTGAAAGAATTTGCGCTGTAAGTTACGGCGGCATAGTGTAACTGTGTCGGCGTAAGGGCGCGCAATTCAGATGGATGAGATTGGGGCGTGTTTTATGTTAATACATCTTGACCCGACGTAAATGAAGTTTTTTTTTTACGGCGCATGTGCCGTCCGTGGGGGTATCCCAGTGCGCATGCTCCAAATTAACCTGCAACAAGCCAATGCTTTCAACGTGAATGTAATTCTACGCAAAGCCCTATTCGCGAACGACTTACGCAAACGACGTAACATTTTAAAAATTAGACGCGGGAACGACGTCCATACTGAACATTGAATACGCCTCATATAGCAGGGGTAACTTTACGCCGGAAAAAGCCGGATGTACGTTTGTGGATTGGCGTATCTAGCTAATTTGCATACTCGACGCGGAAATCGATGGAAGCATCACCTAGCGCCCAGCGTAAATATGCACCTTAGATCCAACAGCGTACTAAGACAGTCGGATCTAGCCCAGCTTCAGGCGTATCTTGTTGTGAACTTTGACTTTAATAAAAGTTCTATTTTCTGCAACTTGATTCTGGGTGTTTACTGCCACTACACCCACTCAAATGCACATCCGTTCATTTGTGGCAGGTACAAAAGTGAGCATCAGTGAATTGGCAGTGGATGCAAATCATTATTGCGAACAAAATATGAAACTGTACACGCCCTTTAGGGATACAATATACTAGATGTCAATCGTACACAAATAAATAAATAAAAATTTCTTTAAATTTCGAGGTAAGTTATTACATACAGTACATTACTTTCAAAGCATCTAACTCAGCCTACTTACAGTATTCGCATTTGTGCAGAATTATTTTGGACATGCAATCTGTATTTGAGGCTGGGACAAGGAGAAAATATAATCTCCATTTTAATTTCTGCATTAATGAATTTGATACAAATTGTAGTTGATTGCTATTCTTCACTTTTGTAT
This sequence comes from Rana temporaria, assembly GCF_905171775.1. Classification (NCBI taxonomy): domain Eukaryota; kingdom Metazoa; phylum Chordata; class Amphibia; order Anura; family Ranidae; genus Rana; species Rana temporaria. The sequence continues at coordinate 229,707,400 of NC_053491.1, read as the reverse complement.
TATAGAGGGACAACAAGGGCCATTTAAGTCTATAATGAGTAAATTCCACTTGCAAATTTAAGCAATAGCTACTTATAGCATTACAAATCAAACATGCAAAGAAGAGTTTTAAAACATGGCACATTGTAAGATTATTTGCATGTGGCAGATTTCTTTTACAAACAATTATTATTTACATTGTTTTTTTAAATACCATAGAGGTTGGATAATAGTTTAATTATATATATATATATATATATATATATATATATATATATATATATATATATATATATATATATATATATATATATATATATATATATATATATTTCTAGATATCTATATCAGACCAAAAATTGGAACAACTTAAGAGAAAAGAGGGACAGAATTGTTCGGTTCCCATTGAGGCATAGTTGAGAATGCCTCAATGGGTGTGTGTTTGTATGGTATTGAGTGCACTAGGTTCATAGTATAGCTACTATTATGAGTTTAGGCTCATTATGGTTCTCGTACCTTTATTTATAATCGATAGGGGACCTATATATTTACAGCTGCCAACCCACTAAGAGCCTGCTTTGAAAATGTCTGTCTGAATTTCCAGACTGCCATTCCTGATCTTCATGTAATTTTGCCATGTAAGGAACACACCTACATTACCAGTGCTCAAAGTCATGGTTAGAGCTGCATGAAAATGAATTAGCTTGTAGAAAAATCAACAATCCAATCCCTGGGGGGACCTTAATCAGCATTACGTTTTAGGGGGGAATTAATTAATTTGTAAAAGTCATTTAACTCTTCCACTACGGCAGACATTAGGCAATGATTTATCCTTGTTGAAATAGGATTGTTTTCTGCTTAGAAAGCTCATGAATTATCACTGATTAAACTGAGCAAATATTTTAAGAGGGGCTACAAAGAGAGATACAATCTGAACAGGCAGATAATAAGCTGGCAGACTACAAATGAACTACCTAGGTAAAGAAAACAATATTTAATTGTCAAGCTCAAGGCTAACTAAGAGACATGAATACAGTAGTAGTCTTAAAGCATATCTAAATCCAAGAACACAATTTATCATATTACCGCCTACAAATACTTAGACAAGGTGGATGCAATAGTTTTTTTTTTGCTTTATTTTCACCTGCTTTTATGGCAAGTAACACTTCTTGTCTTAGGCTGGGTTCACACTATTGTAAATTGGATTCAAAGCCAGTATTGCATTCCAATTCGCATGTCAGGAGACTATGATTGGCTCTTAATGGAGTCGGCTCTGGGACGGCTGCGGGGCGACTTGCACAGGGGTCATTCTGGTCTGTTTCAGGTCCAAATTCAGCCAAAAATGTGAACTGAAATCGGACCTAAAACAGTGAACAGGGACGCACCACTAGTGTGAACCCCGCCTTAGGGTGACAATGCACCCTCAACATCAAGACTACTTTTAGAAATTACAGGGCCCTGTACAGCCTACCTGGCAGCCCTCCCCCCAAGGAAAATATCAAAATTACATTCTCACTAAAAATACAATAAAATCATTATTAGCAAACACAAACGCTACATAATTTACAAAGTTCCTGCTAAATATTACAGATTAAACTGTATAAAGTTAATTAATAAAACTCTGTATGTAAATAAGGTCCTGGGGCTCATTCATGTGGGTGCTGTGGCCTGTAGTGTGTGAATCAGCAGTTTGTTTATGTGTTTGGAGCTGTGTGCAGTCAGCCTTATGCCGATATGCTATAAAGAACACAGCCACAGGTCCTAATTTGACAAGCGTCTGGATACAGGTGTACAGTCCCGAATACAGAAAGTGTGTATTCATGCCCACTTACTCACATCTGCACACTTGTAAATGTAGGACCGGTGGTTATTATGTTTGTACCGCCGCTGCATCCTCATAGAGTAATGCTGCGTACACACGTTGGTTCGTCTGATGGACCGTTTTCATCAGACGAACCCATCGTGTGTGGGCCCCATCAGTTTTTTTCCCATCGGTGAAAACTTAGAACCTGTTTTAAAATGATCTGATGGTTAAAAAAACGATAGAAAAAAAATGATCGTCTGTGGGGAAATCCATCGGTTAAAAATCAACGCATGCTCAGAATCGAGTCGACGCATGCTCGTAAGCATTGAACTTCATTTTTCTCAGCACGTCGTTGTGTTTTACGTCACCGCGTTCTGACACGATCGTTTTTTTAACTGATGGTGTGTAGGCAAGACTGATGAAAGTCAGCTTCATCGGATATCTGATGAAAAAATCCATCAGACCGTTTTCATCGGATGAACCGATCGTGTGTACAGGGCATGACAGGCAGCTCCAGCAGAGGCAGAAGGCACTGTCCACACATGCAGAGGGGCAGGGAATGTTATGTGAATCTTGGGAGACAGCCTAGCAATGTCTCTCGGGCTGCTGACACCCACATCATGCCCCTGGGCTAACAGTACAGCATCTTTCCGGAGAGCACAGTACTGTGCACTATGAAGCAGGGGTGGGGCTGCAGTGTGTAATCCTGGCCAACATGCAGAAGTTCAGCTTCTACCTGTCTCCTAAATGAAATCACCCTGTGGTGTGCTGTCTTGGTAGTGGTGTTGGCAGCAAGCAAAGCAGAACTCTCCTGATAGTAACATTTATGCCCCTCCTGCCCAACCTCCCTCCTCCTGTCTGAACGCTGTAAGTCCTCTCACGTCAGAGCAGGAGCCGCTGAGAGACAGATAGCGGGAGCCGGAGTTGAGGTGGCGGAGATGAGAGGCGGAGCTGTGCCCACTGCAAAGCATCATTGGTTGCTTTGACACCTAGCAACCAATGACTGCAAAGAACAGGAAGGGGGAGGGGAGAGAAGCAAGGAGCTCAGGCATGCTCTTATGACAGGAATATTCACTGGCTGCAGGATGTAAAAACACACAAACCATGCAAGGTTAGTCCAACAATCTCCCCTATTAAGCTGTTTTGTTCTGACAGGGGGATTTCTTCCCCCCCCCCCCGAGCTTTCCGATCAGCGCTCTCTGTCATTGGCTGAGAGCGCTGATCGGAAGTCGGTCAGCTGCTGGTTTTCCAGCATGCAAGTCCAACAGAAGCCGGCTTCTGTTGGACAGTCCAGCATACACATAGGCAGAATGTCAGCTATTTTTTTTTTTTAACTGGCAAATGTCTTACAACATTCTGTCCTTGTGTAAGGGGCTTTAGGGTTTACATACATCTTAGGAATAGTGCTATTTCATTTTTCATTTCATATTACATTTATGTTTGCTAGCCTAAGAAAAATAATTTATATTATTAATTAAACATTCTTTAAGGGTTCACACCGTGCCAGCAAAGGAATGTACTGTGCGTTCTTGTGTGATTCACCTGCAGTTCTGTGTGGTGCAAATTGAGCTTTATTAATTTTGAACAGGATGAACTTGTACTATATCGCACCAAAAGTAGCGAATGCACTACTTTTAGATACACACTGGATTTAGATTGCATGGTAATTTTGCATTGCGTTTGCTACCTGCATTTGGGGTGTCATTAACTTATTATTGATACCCAATGCAGATCACAGGTGAACTGCGTTTAGAATGAAGTGTGTTATTGCGAAGATAATAAAATTAATAAAAAATACCATAAGATTTGGCAGCCTTGGGTAAAACACTACCTCCCTACTGACTTTGACCAGTCTTTACTGTCTCCAAACTAGGATACATAAAACAGTATTCAAGATGTATATACTTGTTTGTTGTGAGCCAGACAACCACCCCGGGTGTTTATTATTTTTAATTATTATTACTTTTCTTTTCCCTATTACTATTATTTACTCTTATTCCTTTTTTTCCTGAACTACAGTTTGTGCATATCAACTATTGTAAGTTATTAATCGTAATGAATATTGTACTAGTACTGTACATGATACAGCATAATTTGAATGTACCCCATGAATATTGGACTATGTACTTCTATATATTTCCCTCTCTTTTTCCTCTCTGTTTCCTCTATGAAATTCTAATAAAAATATTTGACAAGAAGTGTGTTATTGCGTTCCCGTGCAATTCCTATGTGGGCATGATGTGAATTTTTGGGATGTTTTACTTTGAATAAACAATACATTCATTTCTAAAGGGATTTTTTTTTAAATGTAAGTTTATGAATGAATGAATAAAAGAATGAATGGGTGACTTGTATAGCGCTACACATGCGAACTGAATCGCCTCTAGGCACTTTTTGCAGCCAGTGTCTTCCTGGCTGGTGTGGTCATTTACCCCGTAGGATCTCGACACGCTTGGAACACACAGTCGTAAACACAAATTTAGTGCTATACATTTTTTTAAGTACTTTATTCCTTTTTACTCAATATCACAACATATTATTTTATATTTACCATCATACTTTGATACTCTTACACATTTTATGATCTGTCATATGCTTAATTTAAAGGCCCGAACTTTCTTGCTTTGTAACTAATATAGGGATGGAGACACGTCTTCTGTGCCTCATATAAAGTCCCGCCCCTTTTTATTTTCATGCATATTTACCATATGCAGACAGCAGATGGTGCTCTAAGCAAGAACAATAGTTCTCGGAACTCACAGATAGCAGCTATTGCTTAAAATGGATCTACATGAGTCACCTCCCTTGCTTTCTGATTAGAAACTGCAATGTGTTAATGAGTCAATTAACACAGTCTACTAGAAATAATACAGACTGTTATGGGTTTTCTAATTAGTGTCAAGAGTGTCCTATTATAAATGTTTATTTGCAAAATAAATATTTTTGACAACCAATAAAAATTATACAAAACAGTGTGTACACTTGTAAACTGTTGAACATATTTTAAAAAGAAGTAGTTCAAATTGTAAAGTTCTTTTAAGATAATCGGCCAGTCATACAGTACAAAATACATGTGACCATCTTTTGTAACTATGCACATGATTTTTTTTATCATTTGACATACATGTTTTTGGAACACATGGCTGTTACAGTTTCTAGATACTGATATATGGAACCACAGTACACAGTTTGCTTTATGACTATAGATTGCCATATTGCCAGTATCAATCATGGACTTGCTTACAATCAATCAATTTGTAAAATAAAGGCACTCTCAGTGGGATATGCAATTTATAAGGTAAAAGTCTACATGGTTTGTTCAAAGTAAAAAATGGTGTGAAACGGTTCAAGGTGACCCCTGTACTGTGTGTTGCATAATATGAATTACCTTCTTCTTTGAAAACACCAAATGACATATTGGTAAACCTGTGATGTTTGTGTTGTAAGAAGATCCCCAGGACAGTAATAAAGGATTATACATCTTTCACACCTATTCACAATCCATGTTCAGAAGAAAAAATGCAGTCACTTGAATCTGTTCAGTTTTGCATTAAAAGGCATGTGTATGACCATATACAGTAACACTTTGGACTGCGATTAACACAGTTTACGAGCGTTTCACAATACATGCTGTTCAAGGCATGGTTCAAGCTTCTGGGGTATGCAGCGGTGTCACCCGCGTCCTTTCCATTGCCGTTTGCGGCTGTACACCACGGCTACATGCCATGCTTTTTTATGGTTTTAATCTTATTCGCTATATCAGACGGTAGTCCTCCAGTGGATTTCCCCGTGCCTATTGTCCAGTCCAGGATATAGTGAACTCTTTTACCCTTGGAATAAAATACAAACAGTCTACACTGAGATCGTGTTTTCTGTTGTTTTCTCATATCTAAACGGATTACTTACCACTCTGCTGGATCCATCCGCATCTTCTCTCCTATGCTGAGACCAAGCTGTTTTGACCAGTTGATAATGCTAATGGCCCATCCCATCTTATCGGATTACTTACCACTTTTGCTGGATCCATCCGCGTCTTCTCTCCTATGGTGAGACCAAGCTGTTTTGACCAGTTGTTAATGCAAATGGTCCATCCCATCTGGTAAGGAAGCATTTCTCTTGTTGGTGGAGGTTACATCACTTTCGTTTGAAGAGTTTTCTATATCACTGGGTGTCATCTTCAGTTATTTTTATATGGACTTTCATTGCGCTGCACTTACATTTTCTTCATTTGCTACATTTGAGGTTGTGATTACCTTTTTTTGAGTTCAGCTTGCAATATTTTTAGTTTAACTGTATTATTTGTGCGCTGATTGTTGCTTTTATTGTTAAGTGTATTAATTAACTTTTTTCCCCCCCCACAAGTATTTTTTCTTTAGCATTTTGAGATGGGGAAAGGAGCCCAACTAAATAAGCGGATGTTACAATTTTAGTGCAAGGTCCTCTTTAAGTGTAATGTTTGCAATCTTTGATAACTTCAATAACAACAAAAATGATAACCAGAATACCCAGCACCTCAAGAAGAGGCAGCCTGGAGTAAGCAATCTTTAAGTTAAGAGGAATGCCTCTAGCAAAACTGTAGTTTGATCCAGAAACATGAAACATCACCCTGTTTTTCACAGCTGAAATTATGTCTCTAGAGAGCCGATTCCATGGAGGGAACAAAGTTAATAAGTATGGAATGTTTGCAGATTCAATTCACTTTGAAGTCAGGATAAAATACTGTATATCGTCAGTGAACTGACCGAACAAGGGACAGAAATCAATGAGTTACCAGCAGCAGATGGACAAATTCGTTTAGAGCTACGGTAGTGCATAAGACTATATTTAAGTACTTGATTTAATAGTGGCAATATTGTTTAGGTAAATAAACAAATTCTCCCTTTTTTCATGGAACAAAAAAGTCTTTTTTTTTTAAATGGACACAAACATGTTTTTCTTTCTATTGCAAAAGATTAAAAGAAAACATACAAATAAAGCCGCGTACACACGACCATTTTTCATGACGTGAAAAATATATTTTTTTTAAATGGTCATTAAAAACGACTGTGTGTAGGCTCCAGAGCATTTTTCATGATGTGAAAAATGGGCATTAACCACTTCCTTACTGGGCACTTAAACCCCCTTCCTGACCAGAGTACTTTTTGCGATTCGGCACTGCGTCACTTTAACTGACAATTGCGCGGTCGTGCGACGTGGCTCCCAAACAAAATTGACGTACTTTTTTCCCCACAAATAGAGCTTTCTTTTGGTGGTATTTGATCACCTCTGTGGTTTTTATTTTTTGCGCTATAAACAAAAATAGAGCGACAATTTTGAAAAAAATAATAATATTTTTTACTTGTTGCTATAATAAATAGCTAAAAAAAAATTCTCAGTCTAGGCCGATACGTATTTTACATATTTTTGGTTAAAAAAAAAAAAAAATCGCAATAAGTGAATGGTTTGCACAAAAGTTATAGCGCCTACAAAATAGGGCACAGAATTATTATTATTATTTTTTTTTTTACTAGTAATGGCGGTGATCTGCAATTTTTATCGGTACTGCGACATTATTGCAGACACATCGGACACTTTTGACACATTTTTGGCACCATTCACATTTATACTGCGATCAGTGCTATAAATATGCACTAATTACTGTATAAATGTGACTGGCATTGAAGGGGTTAACACTAGGGGGTGAGGGAGGGGTTAGATGTGTACCTTAGTGAGTGTTACTAACTGTGGGGGAAGGGGGTGACTGGGGGAGGTGACCGATCTGTGTCCCTATGTACAAGAGACACAGATCGGTCTCCTCTCTCCCCTGACAGGACATGGATCTGTGTGTTTACACACACAGATCCACATCCTTGTCTCTGTAACCGCCGATCGCGGGAGCCTGGCGGACATCGCGGCCGCCAGGCACGCGCATCGGCATCCCAGTGATGCGGCGGGCACGCTCGCGTGCCCCCCAGTGGCCAGGAAGAGCGGAGGCCGTATAAAGACGGCCTCCCAGAGAAGTAGAACCACCCTGCGGCCGTACAAAGTCGTACGGCCGTCGGGAAGTGGTTAAAAATTCAGAACATGCTCTATTTTTTCGCGTCATGAAAAACGGTCGTGTGTAGGCTTTAACGATGTGAAAAAAAACGTGCATGCTCAGAAACAAGTTATGAGACGGGAGCGCTCGTTCTGGTAAAACTAGCGTTTCGTAATGGAGATAGCATATTCGTCACGCTGTAACAGACTGAAAAGCACGAAGACTGAAAATCGCGAATCGTCTCTCACCAAACTTTTACTAACACGAAATCAGCAAAAGCAGCCCAAAGGGTGGCACAATCTGAATGGAACTTCCCCTTTATAGTGCCATTGTACATGTTGTACGTCACTGCGCTTTGCTCAAGCATTTTTTTTTCACGATCGTGTGTAGGCAAGGCAGGTTTGACAAGAATCACGTAGAAAAAAACATTGTTTTTTTCTAGACCATTAAAAACGGTCGTGTGTATGCGGCATCAGACATATAAAATGGCATGAATTAGCACTATGACACACCAGCAGTAAAAAATAGACCTAAACACTAAGCATGAAGATATGGTATCTTATAGAGAATATCTCCAAGTGTTAATTGTCCCAAATAAAAATATGCAATTTCTCTTTACAAAATAGCAGTGTACATCCTTTGCCTTAGTATTCCTGTACCTTGAACCTCATATATCTGCAGACTGAGATCAGCTAAGACTGGTCATTGATCACCCAGAGGGCAGATCGAAAAAAAAAAATAAAAAAAATTCCTCAATCCACACAAGTGAGGTGGTTGGAGAAATACTCCAGTTTGCAGGGACTCCTCTGGTTTCAGAATACACTGATCATCGCTGTAGCCAGTTGGTTTCAGCTGTTGGTTAAAGGAATGTTTTCCACCAGACCCATTCTACAAAAGTTGATGGTTAGATTGATTTCTGTTCAGTGGGAGCGGCCATAGAATTTTGATCTATCCATGGCCAGCTTTAGGCAGATATCCTCTGAAGCCTCGTACACACGACCGAGAAGCTCGACGGGCGAAACACATCGTTTTCCTCGTCGAGTTCCTTGTTAGGCTGTCGAGGAACTTGACAAGCCAATTTTCTCCATTCCCGTCAAGGAAATAGAGAACATGCTCTCTTTTTGGCTCGTCAAGTTTCTCGACAGTTTCCTCGACAAAAATGTACACACGACCGGTTTCCTCTGCAAAAAAATATCTCCCAGCAAGTTTCTTGCTGGTTTTTGCCGAGAAACTCGGTCGTGTGTACGAGGCCTAAGGCATTGCTGCCTCTGACTGCTAATCTTTTGAGATCTTGAGATTTGGTGATGTCACAACTGTGCAGCTCAGTGTTTCCTTTTTTTTAGAGTGTAAGCTGTACCTGAGAAACTGCAGTGCATGCATCTCCTTGCTTCTATTTCATTAATTCTGTAAATCACTGCTTCTTCCAAATTTCCTTCTGATTCTTGATCATTACCCCATTAATCATCAGATTATCAGGGTGGTAACTTTGACATGAGTAAGCACAGCACCCCTCCTCTTTCAAGATGGCCGTCTTCACACAAAAGCACAGTGCAGAACAAGTCATAATAAGTCAGTATTGGAGAATGAATTAGCAATGATTACAGGTATTATTGAGGGATAGTCCTTTGCCTTCTGCATTCACATTTTGGACACAGCTTCCACAGTACAGGTCCTCTTTAATTACAGTGGTAATATTGAGGTGATGAATACTCAACACAGTCACTTGAACAGTATATTGCCATATAAGCAAATATCAATATACATTATAGTGACAATGAAAAAGAAAGTGAATGAAAACAAGAACAGCTTACAGAAATAAAAATTATACAGATCACTCCATAGACAGTGGACGACATACAGTTGCAGTGCAAATTACAATGGCTTGAAGTTAATAACGGCAGGCAGCAGCCACAGATCAGTTTTTATTAATCTCACTACACAACAGTAAAATGGTATGTGCCTAGGTGCTGCAGGTTCCTGACTTGTCTAAATCCTTTGTAGAAGAACTTAGAAGAGAGGATACTATGATATGGTATATAACATCACTTAAAATTATTATTTTTTTAGAAGTGGGCCCACCCAATAGAGTATAGGCAGTCCCTGGGTTACAAACAAGATAGGGTCTGTAGGTATGTTCTTAAGTTGAATTTGTTTGAAGGTCGGAACAGGTAAACAAATTTAAGTGTAACTCCAGCCCAAAAAAAATGTTTTAAGTTATTTGGATAGCATAGGGAAGGGTTAACACCCTTATAATGTTTGTTTTGCTGTCTGTGCCCCTGTTCGGAAGATTTCACCTCACTTTCTGCCCCTGTAACTATTGGATTTTGAAAATTTTAAGTTGTTGTGGAAACAAGGATTTGTGATAAAACTTCTGTGGAGACACCTTTTTCCCATAATAACTCTTACATAAGTGAATTTCTCTTCCTAGATTTCCTCTTACTTCCTGATGTCTCCCTCCGTTTGTAAGTAGGAGTCATTTGTAAGTTGAATGTTTGTAACTCGGGGACTGCCTGTACTGGTGGAATCTAAGTCAAAGATCTAACATTAAAGACTGACTCCAAACAATGTTTTTTTATATTCTGGACTACGTTCAGAGCTTTTAGGTTTTAAATTATATTTGTAACACTGTTTAGTACTGTAGATGTTTCTGTTAGATTTTAAATACTGAAATATCGGTAGGTTCTAACCCTTTCTTATTCTACTATAACATATTTTATGATTGCTGTATTTGTCTACCCTGGAGAGAGAAATTACCCCTCACTTCCTGTTTTGCCTGTCACCTTCAAAAAGGCAAGAATTAAATAGAGTTCCCCTAACCTCTTCTGCCGACACCTGTCACCTAGACAGTAATTGAGGGAAACTCTCCTTCGAAGGAACCCAAGCAGCAATAAATTGCTGAAAGACAATCTAAATCCTACTTACAATACTATATAATATGTGTTTTTATTGCTGCCTGGGCCATCCTCAATTGTTTCTTCACTTCCTGTTCTGTATGGCATCCGTTATGTGGATAGGGCATAATGGGAAGTCTTCCAAATTTAGACAAAGACAGCTAAAAAAGTTGACAAGCGTTCTAAACCTTCCATATACTGCCCAAAAATGGAAAAAGCTAAAGGGGTAAAAATACAATTTAGCAATCCTGCAGCCAGGCAGATCAGGGATTTGAAATGAGAGACTCGGACAATATTGTCCCAATTGCCACAAAGGAGCGCGCCCTGAATTTTTTTTTCTGATCTCTAGATTATTGTTAAATTTTGGAGCAAGCGCAGTAAGATATATATATATATATATATATATATATATATATATATATATATATATATATATATATATATATATATATATTTCCAGCATGTGATAACCTGCAACTCGAAGGTTCATGTGAGTGTGTCTTTACATGTATGACCTTTCCTACAATGTGTAATTACTGGAAGTAATGCTTGATTTGTTGTCTCTTGGACAAATCAAGCTAAATAGTGAAGAACCTCTCAAATCTGCATTATTTTATCTGCATGGTTATAGGGGCACTTTGTGACGCTTAAGCCGCGTACACAGAATCGGTTTTCTCGCCTGGAAAGCTGTCATGTTTTCTCTTGGATGAGAAAACTGGCCGCGTTTAGGCTCTCCAGCAGTTTTCCCAGCAAAAAAAACGCAGAGAATCACGACGAGAAAATTTAGAACAATTTTTCTTGTCGCAAATCGCTGCGTTTTTTTCCTCTGCAGTTTTCCCATAGGGAAACACTGCGGTGAAGCCTACACACACCCAGTTTTCTTGACCAAGAGAAAACATGACGGGAAAACCGGCCGTGTGTACACGGGAAAAGGGACCGAGCCGGTCCTCGGTTTTCCTGTCGGGTTTCTCGGCGGTGTTTTCACCGCCGAAAAACCTGATCGTGTGTACGCGGCATTACTGTGCATACAAGTGTGATGATACTTACTGTGCATACAGAGTTCATTGGTGCAGTTTCGCGTCTCTGTGCCAAGACCTGTACATTCCTGTCCTCCATTACGTGGAGCAGGTTGAGTACAATCTCTGCTTCTCCGGTGGGTACAGTCCGATGTACACGAAGACCAGTAGCTCCATTCGGTCCATCCCCCACTCACTGCGTACACAGTCAACCAACAAAACAAAATCAAATATATTCCAAGCACATGTAGCACACCCTACAATTGTTTCTCCCTCCTATTCAAGTACCAAGTCCCATATATATATATATATATATATATATATATATACCGTATATACATATATATATATATATATATATACATATTTACATCTAAATGTCCCAGGTGCTTTCCTATAGATATTAGAGAAACCCCACCTTACAACCTGCAGTATTATTTCTCTTATGCTTGTCTCTCTCCAGAACAAACTAATCTCTCACTTTGCTCTTAAGGTGTCTTTTTTCCTCTCTATTACAACAACATGCATAGTTATATCCACTGAGTTACTCATAGGTAATACGTTTATGAATGTTTCATTCTGGTCCTTCATTATTGCACACCTGCTCTTTTCTCATCATGCTTGCTCCATTATTCCACTGTACCAAGCTCAGCATTTTATATCTGAGCAGCAATTTATCCATAATGCTCTCTCCTTGTGCTATGTCTATACATCCTGACATAGAGCAGAACTCAATGTGCAGCCTGCCACAAATATTTAATAATTATACTTGTGCCTGGCTACAAATTTGTTTCTGCTGAGTTCAGATTGGTAATCCATTAATCCAGCTTTCCACACTTTAGAGTGTTCAGGCAAATGAAAATCTTCCTCCAGCCCATTTTTTTTTTTTTAGCTTTAAGTAGAGAGGGGAAGAGTTAGAAACTCCGCTTTAGCTCCCTTCTGTCTCTGGCCTACTTTTCCCAAACCTCCTGTCCCTGTGATGCCAGTAAGAAGAAATGAAAGGTACCAGTGACACATAGACAGGAAGGCTTGAAACAGCAAAATATATATATATATATATATATATATATATATATATATATATATATATATATATATATATCAAAAGATCTATCCTCTCTATATTAAAATATATTTTGTTTTTTATCTGTGTCCCCATTAAAGAGATTTACCCTTGCTTTCTTTCCTGGCAGGATGTAAGGGGAAATCTCCCTAACAAGGGCACAGAAGGCAATACAAACTAGAAATAGGATCTAACTCTCCCCAACTATATTTAAAACAAAATGAAAAAGCTAGCTGGAGTTAGGCTTGAAGACAGATGTGCGATAAGTTGGGTTTTGCTTCGCACCTCTATAAAGTACGTCTAAAATGTGGAAACAGCAGCCAATCTTACCAGGACAGAGGGTTGTGCAGGCTGTTTTCTGGATATTCTGACCCTCACAAAATGATCCTCCATTTAAAGGTGTGGGGTTGGTACAGGTTCGACTTCTTTTCTGCCACCCTCTTCCACAGGTTGTACTGCACGGGGACCATTCTGTCCATGATGACCACCCTCCATTAACTTGGAAAAAGCACATGCACATATATGACCCAGATCATATTTTACAGAAGACAGAGTGTCTGTCCAATTCTGATCACGTATGAATAGCTTGAATCGCAAAACTGGCAAAAGGAGCAGGTATCTTTTGGTAGACTAAGAAGCCCATTGGGATCTTTGTGGCTCTATGGCTCCAAGGTGGAGATTATGAATGACCACCATTATGCATCCAGTTATTATAAATAAAGGCTCTTTGTATAATACAAAAAAATCCAGTCAGTAAAAATCATCTAACTGGAATAGTGCAAAAAACTCTAAAGGCTTACTACAGAGTATTATTATTTCAAATTTTTATGAAATGAAAGCAACAGATGAACAAAGGTCAAGCTTTTTCATACAGTGGTATCTTACTTCATGGTGAACTATTAAGCAGGTGCAAATTTATAGTTCCTAGTGGAGAATGCCATTAAATGTATATTCAATTACCACCCAATTTGATAAAGTATATTAGTGCAGCAGTTTGAAAAGTACCCCAACTCTAATGCCTTGTATACACGATCGAAATTTCAGATTAAAAAAGTCTGACGGAATTTTTTCATTGGATATTCCGACCGTGTGTGGGCCCCATCGGACTTTTTTCCGTCAGAGTTTAGAAATAGAACATGTTTTATTTTTTTCCGATGGAAAAAAAATCATATCGGATATTCCAATCGTCTGTGTGGAACTTCGACGGAGAAAAAAACATGCATGCTCAGAATTAAGTCAACGCATGCTCGGAAGCATTGAACTTAATTTTTCTCGGCTCGTCGTAGTGTTTTACGTCACCGCGTTTTGGATGGTCGGAATTTGGTCTGACAGTGTGTATGCAAGACAGCTTGAACGAATTCCGATGAAAAATTACATTGGATTTTACCCCATCGGAAATTCCGATCGTGTGTACAGGGCATAACAGTCTCCAGTCTGAAATGGCAAAAACACATTTCTCCTGAACTATATAGCTTGTCAATTCTTATATAACAGATATTTTGTGAGGCTAGTGAAACCTGTACATTTCAATTCCTGACCTCTGCACTCAAATAAGGAAACACAATGCAGTACACTCACCATACACGGTGATGGCCGCTGAGGTACTCCTCCGTCTGGCAACTATATTCTTAGCCACACAAGTATAGTTCCCTGTGTCAGCTAAACGAGCCTGTCTCAGAATTAAACTGTGGTCTGTCCCAATGAACAGGTTGGAGTCCAATTCAGGGTCCAATACGTCCTCATTCTTAAGCCACTCCACCTTAAAATATATAAAATAGGATGAAGAGGTAAAGGTTATGTAAGTAGATGAGGCATGAGAAAAATACAAGAAATGAGAATACAATTACACTTTTATTATCCATCAAAAAGTACTCATTACTTATAACCTGCAATATACCAACCCTCTGATTTAATTGTTTAGGCTGGTACTTCGAGTGCAAATCTGTGTGTTTATCAGCTACTGCAATATGAAGATCAGAAAGAGAGATCAGAATGACAGTTAGGGGCCTATTTATTAAAGATCAAAGTAATAATTCTGCACAGCTTTCCTTCATGACAAAGCTCTTCACTGTTACTCAACTATTTAAAAATGCATGTTGGAGTGTGCTTTGCAAACATCTACCAGGCTTATTTAAGCTTTTTGTTTTTGTCAAAATACCACATCAAAGTCAATCACTCAGAAATACTTAGCCCATTTGGATCTACTTATATTGCATTCATAGGACATTTTTTATTTATTTTTTACCAAGGAGTGTCATTAATTAAAACGCTACTCTGAGTAGCAAACTGATAATTTAGTGAATACCAGAACTGACTCAATTGAAGTCAATGAAGAGGTTTTAATGATAGGATCGGGAAATCCATTTAGGTATTTCTTTATCATTTTAAAATTTAACATAATTTATTACTTAATAGTTTCTAGTCTGTCCTCATTTTTACTGTTTTGTTGTCACTTGGTGTGATTATGCAATCAGACATATTTTTATACCACAGGGATATGTTAAAATGTGTTTATTTACCTGGAGAATTTTCCCTTTCTTTTTAAAGCAAAAAGATTGTATTTACCGGTAATTGTGTTTTTTTTTTATTGAATCTGCTTAGGAAACAAATCCCAAATGTTGGGAACAAGAAAGTACACTGCTTGTCAGCTATCATATTCAGTAGATTGTAACGCACATCTTAGTTGGGCATAAGAACCTGACAAATTTCACACATGAATAGTGATATTTGCTAATTATGATAGTTGGAAATGTTAGATAAACCTGTCTTGAGATAATACATTTGCACTTGGAAAACACTAGAAAACTATTATGGTTTAATTCACTTTTATTATTATTATTTTTTTTTTACCCATTTTTAAATTAGTGTTTTATAGCTGTTCTATTCTTCCGTCCATACAATCTTTGTTTTACATTTAACACATGACAAAGGAGACAGAAAGCACAGCTCGCTCTGTCAGACTGAAACCAGAGACCTTATAAGGATAAATCACAGCTCTGATTTATTTACTTGTGTGTAAATTTCAGCTTGAGATATGGAGCTCTGTAAACAGGTTTTTCACAATAGGTAGTAAAGAGAAGTGAAAAACAGCTTCACCTATTACCTGTGCAAAAATAAAATATTCTTATGTAATATTTTTTATTAACTGCTTCCGGACCAGCCACCGTAGTTATACTGCGCCAGGCTGGCTCCCCTGTGTGAGAAGTCGTAGCTGTAAGTCAGCTCTTTAAGGCGCCTCTGGTGGCGCGTGTGTCCAAAGCGTGGCCCCGGAGCCAATCTGAGTGCCCAGTGGGCGCGATGACCGCCGGGCACCCGTGATTGCTCGTTACTGAATGAGAACGGGGATGTGTGTGTGTAAACATACAAATCCCGGTTCTATCAGGGGCGTGGAGGCTGATCTTGTGTTCATACAATGTATGAACACTGATCAATCTTTTCCCCTAGTCAGTCCCATCCCCCCTACAGTTAGAACACACATTGGGGAACACAGTTAACCCCTTGATCACCCCATAGTGTTACCCCTTCACTGTCAGTGACATTTTTACAGTAATCAGTGCATTTTTATAGCACTGATCACTGTATTAATGCCAATGGTCCCAAAAATGTGTCAAAAGTGTCCGATGTGTCTGCTATAATGTCGCAGTCCTGATTAAAATCGCAGATCGCCACCATTACTAGTAAAAAAAATAATAATAATAAAAATGCCATAAATCTATACCCTATTTTGTAGATGCAATAACTTTTATGCAAATCAATCAATATTCACTTATTGCAATTTATTTTTTACCAAAAATATGTAGAAGAATACATATCGGCCTAAACTGAGGAAATATTTTTTTTTAAATGGGATATTTATTAAAGCACAAAGTAAAAGATATTGTTATTTTTTTTTATCAAAATTGACGCTCTTCTTTTGTTTATAGCACTAAAAATAAAAACCGCAGAGGTGATCAAATACCACCAAAAGAAAGCTCTATTTGTGGGGAAAAAAGGACGTACATTTTGTTTAGGTACAGTGTTGCAAAACCACGCAATTGTCAGTTAAAACAATGCATTGCCGTATCCCAAAAAATGGCCTGGTCATTGAGAAGCAAATCTTCCGGGGCTGATGTGGTTAAAAAAGTATAAATAAAAAAAAAATGTTTTATTTAATATTTTTTAGTCCTGATGATAACAAAGAAAAAATGTACAAAAGTCACTATGAATTTACTTTAAAATCATGTTAACTCCTACCAAATTTGGCACATTTTTTTTTATTGTGGTATTGTGGTATGTCCTTCTAAGCCCTTGAAATAGGGAGCCTGGCTAATCACATTTATTAACAAACACACTTTTTTTTTTTTAGCTCTTTAAATTATATTGGCTGTATGTCATGGACATTTTATTTGCTGTATCATCTGAATATTTAGAGAAGAAAAATCAACCAGGAAATGTCCGGTATCTGAAAATGTTCTTACAATGAAAGCTAAAGTTTGCATGAACATTCTACTTACTGTATACAGTACATGTAAATCAACAAGTCCATTGAGTTCTTGCAATATATAAGTAGGGTGAGCTGAAACAGGATGAACTTATTTTTCCTCTGAGTTCAGCTGGATTAAGGAAGTTTTTCATTCCCTACAATGAAAACCTGTATCATGTGATTTTATCAACATGATATATCTTCAATATGCTATGTGTAACTACAATATGTATTAAGGGTACGTCTGGGACAATGCTCAAGTCTGGTAGCAATAAAGAATAACTTTTATTTCCATCTTTGTTTGCTCACAATATAATCTGTTCTGAATAAATAGCATTCTCTTTTTATGTATGTTTTTCTTTAGTATTATTTGTTGTTTGAGCCTATGGAAAATGAAATTCATTTTTGGATCTTTTCTTTTACAAATATGCGCAAAGCTTATTTCCCGGGATCAAGCAATGAATGCTCTCTGAAAGCAGGTAACAACTATTGTTGAGGGTGACTAAGGCCCCTTTCACACTGGGGCGGGAGGCGCGGTGGCGGTATAGTGCCGCTAAAAATAGCGGCGCTATACCGTCGGAATTGCCGTGGGATTCGGCCACTAGCGGTGCAGTATTAACCCCCGCTAGCGGCCAATAAAGGGTTAATACCGCCCGCAATGCGCCTCTGCAGAGGCGCATTGCGGGTGGTATTACCGCGGTTTCCCATTGTTTTAAATGGGAAGGAGCGGTGAAGGAGCGGTATACATACCTCCTCTCATCGCTCCAAAGATGCTGCTTGCAGGAGATTTTTTATCCCTCCGGCTTTCACATTGAGGTTGCTGGGCAGGAGTTTTTCAGGCGGTATAACTGCGCTATTTTTAGCGCTGTACCGCCTAGAAAACTCCTCAGTGTGAAAAGGGTTCTTAAGCTGGCCATATTAATATAAAAAAGACTCTGTGCTTAGGCTGGCCATAGATGGTTCGAATCTCAGACAGTTCAGCAGGAAACAACTGAGATTCGAACTGTGTATGGGCTGTCTGAATGTACCAAGATAATTGATTGATCAATATGGGTACAACCAGCCTGCTGGTCTTTACTTGTGATTAACACTAGCGGTTGCTAAAACTGCTAGCAATAATCACTGTCTTCCCCGCTGTGAGAATACAATATTATGGCAGGAGGGATTCCCCTGTCAGCAATGTCTGTGTTGATGGGGGAATCATGCAAAACCTAAAACATAAAAAGAGCATAATGTCATAAAGTAAACATAAAGTTAATAAACAAAGTCCTTCATAAAGTAATGTAACACAGCCCAAATAGGAAATACAGTGCTTCAAAATTCCTATATTTTTTCCAAACAGTAGCACGCACCACTTATTTATCAGACTTTTAGACCTCCAGATCATAAAAAGTCACCCATTCTGTAAAGTACTGGTATATCAGCATCCACATAGATAAAAGTTTTTTGGCAGATAGCTCAGTAGATGCTTTGGCAGGCATCACATAAATAAAGACTATACAAAGGCCAAGATAGACAGCTTTTTATTTGAAAACACCATAGAATAGCAAGAGATACTTGCTCCAAACACTGTCACACTCAGCCAGTGGGCTTGGTGATGTCCCTGATGGCTTCACTGACTGAGTGTGGTGGTGTCTGTAGTTGTTATCTCTCTGTTTTTCGTGTGATTACTAAAAGGTGTGCCTTCACCTTTAACCACTAGTCCTGACTATTATCTTATTATAGTTACCTTATCATCGCCCGATTCTGTTGCTTTCACACCCAAAACCTCATATGCATAGGAAACAGCATATATAAATAATTGACACAACAGTGCATAAAGTTGTACTTTATGCACTGTTTGGATTTTTATGGCTCAGACAGGGTGTTAAGTATGAATGAAAGATAGGCGTTACCAACCATTTTCCACCAATAAGGGGGACATATTTCCTATAACGTGCATTCAACCAATCACAATGCCATATATTATAAATCTACATCTCTGCATCTAAGCAAAATCTTTATGTCACATTTCAGACAGATACAACTCCAGACATTATGTCACCTAAAACTAAAACTCATGACCAACATGTAAGTTCCTCATTTCTGGTTTCGAGTTTAACACAAACGTATAACTTTAAAGGAGCAGTTGGGCCTTAGATTACAAAACACAAGGGGGGCTTTATTTTTACATGATTTTCAAGTACCCAATGGTGTTTTGATATAAATCGTTGTCTAGTGGTGTTATCCTAACTTGGCCTTTGTATCTTTGTTATTTATGTGGTGCCAAGGATTTATTTAGCTATCTGCCGAGCACATTGACATTGCCTATACCATTGCCTTTATGTGGATGCTGATATGCTATACAGCGTGGATGACCTCTCATGATCTGGGGGTCTAAAAGTCCAGTAAGCTGTGTGTGCTACTGTTGGTGTTGGAAGGAATATTCGATGAGACTTATAATGACGTGTACACACGGTCGGAATTTCAAGAAAAGTTCAATGTGAGCTTTTGGTCGGAAATTCCGACTGTGTGTAGGCTCCATCAGACTTTTTCTGTCGGAATTTCCAACAGCAAAAATTTGAGAGCTGGTTCTCAAATTTTCCGACAGTAAAAGTTCTTGTTCCGATCGTCTGTATGCAATTCCGACGCACAAAAAAACACGCATGCTTGGAATCAATTCAACGCATGCTCGGAATCATTAAACTTCATTTTTTTCGGCTCATTGTAGTGTTGTACGTCCCTGCATTCTTGACGGTCGGAATTTGGTGTGACCGTGTGTATGCAACACAAGTTTGAGCCAAAATTCAGTCGGGTAAAAAATCCACGGTTTTCTTGACGGAATTTCCGATTGTGTGTACACAGCATAAGAATTATATGGCATAAGAATTATAAAGCGCTATATCTTCAATTTGGACTGTGGCACCTTATGTACATTGCACTTTTTATGTTTACATTTTTTAAGGGATAGCACACCATTTTTTGTATATTAAATCAGGCCATAGCACATTTTGGCACCCTCCCGCCCAACATTGATGTCTACACCCCAATCCCCCCCCAACCCCGCCCAACATCCTTCATTTCAAAAATTGAAGGAGCCAGGCAGAGGAATTTTTGGCCTAACAGTGAAGGCATCCAATCAGATGCTACCAGTGTCACCAGCTGTTCGAATACAATAGCTGCAGAGGGAGATTTGTCCATCTATCTTGCATAGCATGCATGGAGGAATTTCGTTCAGCCTGCTAGCTGATTATCAGTGTACGGCCATTTTAATCTCTGTGTTTAAGTCTAGAGAAGCCTGCTCACGCTTGCCATATGTTAATCTTTGGCAATTATAGGTCTTTAATAAACTACGATTCCACTAACAAATGAACAAATTGCAATTCCTCTAACAAATAAATCAGGATACAGGGCAGAGAAGGCTGAGGCTGGGAGAGAAAGGGGACATTTGACCTTCAGACCATTGAAAATAATGTATGTTGGGCTGGTGGCCCTGAGTGGAGATATTCGCTCAATAAAACCTTAGATTAAGCTGGACCTGCAGTGAGGGACAACTGCTGGGGAGATAGATAGGCAGGGCCGTCTTAATAGCATCTTGGGCCCCTGGGCAAAGTAATGCTCTGGGGCCCCTACAATGATGACAGTGTAGGTAAACAGAAATCAAGTAGGTAGGAGGCAGACTGCCTCCCCTGTGTATCTATAACTCCCAGTGCTATCATGGGGGCCCCCAATTTCGGGGCAGCGTGGGCTCAAGGACCAGCTGCTTTGGGCAAAGTGCAGGGGCCCCCCATGCAGCTGGGGCCCCTGGACAGTGCCCAGGTGTGCCCTCTCATTAAGACAGCCCTGTAGATAGGTCCTCAAGACTTGCAATAATTCAGCATCTACTTCCTTTGCAACTCTGCATTGTTTTGTAACTAAATGAGTCAACACCCAGCTTTCATCATGGCCAATCACCGCAGCACCACAGCACAGTTTGTGTGGTGCAATTCTTTAGAACATACTGTATGAAACCCTTCTATGAAGGGGCCAGTTGGTTGTATTGCCACTCAGGTGTAGCATTCCTAGTCTTTTCTGGCATAGGGCAGATTATTAAAGGAAACACGCTAACATGTACTTTATTCAAAAACTGTCTAGCAATGAAGAAAATATATGATGATCTCAGATACCACTCCAACAGATTTCTTACAACCCTTTGTTTCAGGACATAAATTTGTTAAATGGAAATTCATTTTGCCTACTGGCATAAGATGGTCATTAAAAGACCCAACTGCCAAATAATTGTTCTGAAGAATGATTTCGGCATGAAAATATATGCGCTTATCATTCAAGCCTGCATGTTCATGCTGACCAAACAACTCTTGCACTGGCCTTCTGGGGAAACAAGCAGCACGAGAAGAAAAATCCTTCACAAAAATCAATTGCTTCCCCATAGTTGGCTAAATTGGACTATAATCATCTGTTGTCTTTGTGCAGTTTTGCTAAACCAATAAAGGAATTATTCAAAATGATACTTAAAGCGGAGGTTTACCCTAAAAAAAACAAGTTTCTACCATGCCATTCAGCATACTAGCATCAGCTAAAGTATGCCTTTATTTTATTTATTTGCGTCGTACTAACAGTTTAATCCCTTAGTTAAATTTCAGACACCCGCGGGGAATGGGCGTTCCTATGCAGAGGGGAACATTATTGACGGTGCGTCACTCTTCCCGAAAATAGCCGGAGTAGGACTCGGCTCTTCACAGCGCTATATGGTGCCTGCGCACTGACTAGGAGCTGACTGCACAGGCGCTGTGAAGAGCCAAGTCCTATTTTGACTATTTTCGGGAAGCGTGACGCGCCATAG
Source organism: Rana temporaria (assembly GCF_905171775.1). NCBI lineage: Eukaryota > Metazoa > Chordata > Amphibia > Anura > Ranidae > Rana > Rana temporaria. Next base: position 229,685,347 of record NC_053491.1, on the reverse strand, counting down.
CCGGCCGTCAATCATGTTCCCCTCTGCCTAGGAATGCCTACTCCCCGTGGGGAGTTTAAAACTTAACTAAGGGATTAAACTGTGAGTACGGTGCAAAAAATAAAAATAAAGGCATACTGTAGCTCGCGCTAGTATGCTGGATGGCATAGTAGAATTATTTTTTTTTTTTAGGGTGAACCCCCGCTTTAAAGTGGTATTAAACCCCAAACCAAAAAAATTATATATTGCAGGTTATCAATCATTAGATGTGGTGGCTACATTTGTTTTCTTTTTTTTTAGGCTTTTTCACCTGGTGAGGCCCAACAGAGACACATCTGAACACCAGCATTGTCATTCAGGGATTTAAGCCAAGCTCCAGCTAATACCTTTTAGGCAGTTACAGCAAAAGTTTTGGTTTCTTTTGGGCTATAGGTTTTACATAAATAAAAGCTAACTATTGCAAGCACTCCTGCCAGTGTAAAATGGTTTGTTTTAACCCACAAACTGCTACATTAACAGGATAGATTGTTCTCTTGAAAAACAAGAGACTTACTGGCTAGATCACCAGGTGAAAATAGAATAAAGAAAGCCTAAAAAATAAAAACGAATTAAGCCACCACATCTAAAGCCGGCCAAAGATGGTTAGAATCTCAACTACCGGAAAAAAAACGTCCGAGATTTAAACCATGTATGGGCATGCTGATTGTACCCAAGTCGATTCTTCATATGACCAAAATGTCTGATTTTTAGGATGTGATAACTACCAGTAGCTATAGCCACTAGCAGTAATCAGTGTGTTCTTACGGCTCCACGTGCCCCCCACTGGGACAACACAATAGCTCTGTGACAATCAATATTGGTGGGGGAACCAAACAATTTTCTTTCCTGCATCCCGTGGTTGCAGGAAAGGAAATCGTATAATCTATGGCGGACTTAAGAATTGGTAAACTGCAATATAATAAATGTTGGTTTTGGGTTAAATATCGCCTTATTGTGCCACTAAAATTTGGTTTAAAAAAAATCTATTCAAGTGTGTATTCTTAACTCAGAAATGTATCTTATTTTGCTCTCAGTTTCCTCCAGATTTCCAAATTTCATTTTTTTTTTTACTGCTGTGATCTGACTTCCTGTAAGGCTTCTTTCACACTATGGATTGTATGTCCGTTTTATAATATCCGTTACTACTGTTATTACACCTATTAATGGACGTTTATTAACGGATTTAATAACGGATACATACGGATAAATATTTTACCATTCTTCCTTTATTGAAAACGGATAATGTTTATCCGTATATATCCGTATACATCCGTTATATCATTCCTTTCTAACGTCCGTTAATAAAAACCATTTCACCCTTTCTTGAAGTCCAGCTCCAGAAGTCTTTACTGAGCATGCTCAGTAAAATTAAAGTCTGTTAACATAATGGACATTTACGGAGACATTTACTAACGTCCGTGCGCCATAGACTTCAATGTTAAAATATAACGGACGTTAATATATCCGTTACTTGCAACGGAAAAAAAATTAGTGCAAGACCCGTCACATATTCCGTAATAACTAACGTCCGTACATTATAACGGACTATTACGGATCTTTACGGAACATAAAAAAATCCCATAGACTTTAATGATATGTTATAAAGGACGTATAACTTCCGTTTTTTAACATTATCTGACGGATTTTAATACGGATTATTAAAACGGATTTATTTTGTAGTGTGAAAAGGGCCTTAGAGGGTGGCTATGTTTGTTCTCCGTGGTCTTAATCTGGATACACACTATAACATTTTCTGCAGATGTTTTCCCAAAACCATATAAGATGAGGTAAAACTTTTAAGCCCCATACACATGATTGGACATTTGTCTGACCAAAATCACATCAGAATTCCGACGGAATTCCATCGGAGTGAAATAGAACATGTTCTCTATCTAAACTCTGATCGAATCCATTGGAATTTCCGATGGAAAAAGTCCGTCTGACTTTTTCCATCGGAAATTCCGATCGTGTGTACAGGGCTTAAGAGTTTCTATTTTTATGCAATTTGGCAGGCCCTTGCACTACGTGGTTAATCTAAAGGAAATCAAACAAAGTTGTATAGGGGGTTAGGGGTCTTACTCTATGTTGGAAGGTAGCCACCTTCTCTCGCTCTCTCCCAAGATAAACTTGGAACTATGGCCTATGGGATTTGCAGAATGCATAGAGCAGTGGATATGACTACAACTAACGTTCACTGGTTGTTATTATCCAATAGTTGTGACAGGAGGAGGCAAAAGGTTCGGTAGAGGTTTAAAAACTCATGGAGGACATTACAAGTAGACAGAAGAATACAGTAAGGAACAATTTCATGAAAAATACATTAGCCATAGTGGATGTTTATAGATTATATTTGAAGAATAAGGTTATTGTTTATTGTCACTTTACATAGTGACATCCTTTAGCAAGATCACACTTTGTGCTTATCTGATCTGTGATAAGGGAGAGTGTTTACATAATTACAAAATAATCTATATTGTCTGTAAGAAAAGCAGATAAAGTCACTTGCAAGTTTGCAAAGTGATAGATGGCAGGAAACAAGACAACTAAGTCTCCTGCACTCCCCTTGTCATCCTATTATGTGAAAGGGATGAGCGCATGAGAGTAATGCTTAGTGACACGTTTGTAGCGCTCACCTCTGCAGGAGGAATCCCCTCAGGTGGCTGACATAACAGAGTCACCTCCTGGTCCAGTGACACTTCCCTCGACACAGGCTCCTTCTCGAAATTCTTCCTGAGGTCTTAACAAAGAAACAAACAAAGCGAGTGAAAGATAAAGCGAGGAGTTAACAGGAGTTAATCTAAATTAGATATGCGCACACATAATAACAGGTAGCACTGCAACAGAATGACATTGGAAGCGCTTCCGGAGAGGAATAAAAAACAGCCTGTGCCTATTGGCTCTCCGCTTCTACTCCTGCCAGCTCTGTATAACCACATATTACAGTATGACAGTGATAGAGAGTGACAGAGAAGGATGTATACACAGTGCCTTCCCCTCCCCTTGGGGTATGCAGGTTTAAAATAAACTGAATTCCACATTCATTTAGCCTGTTCATCTACGTTTCTCTTTCTCCTTGCTGCATCCCAGTTTACAGCACACACAACTAGATTGCAAGTGACAGAAATTGACGTGGGGAGGCACAGTCCCCCATAGCACTGCTCTACTGGCACCCCGTGGCAAGATGCACCAGCTCAGTAATAACATGGGCCACCTCATTGCTTACCTGTCTGCTCTTGTTTATATTTAGTGCTCTAAAAGGACCCTGACAACCATGTTCTGAGCAAAGAAAATATAGGCTTCTATTTACCACTGGGAAAGTGCAGTCACCCGGCATTGCTGTTGCAAGCAGCCCATCGCACAAAAAGCATAGCCAGCTGCGTGAGGTGATTATAAGGCATTCATAGTCTCCTTTGCAAACCACACTTAGGCTGGTCATACATGTTCAATTCTTTTGTACAATTTTCCTTCAGATTTACCAAAAACATTATAATAAGAGGTTAAAACTAAACAACACTTTGTATCCAATTAGGCAGGCCCTTGCTCTATATAGTTTAGGGTAAATCTAAAGAAATGTATGGCCAGTCTTAAAGGTTTGATTTGCAAAAACTGGAGAGTGCAAAATTGGGTGCAGATGTGCATGGTAGCTTCTAACTTTAGCTTGTTCAATTAAAGGGGTTGTAAACCCTTCTGGTTTTTTTTGTTTACCTTAATGCATCCTATGGTACACTTATTTTGCATGTGCATTTGGTGTTTTAGATTATAGGCCTGTAATTCTTAGGAATAACTCACTTAAATCTGTCCAAACAAGAGTCTAGTAGACATCCGGGGTATGATAAAGTTTGAAACACAAAATCATAAATTTAATAATATCATAAATAACTATAAATAATTATAACAAATAATAATATAATAAAAATTATTCAATAATGTAATCAAATCAAAAACACTGAAATTTGCTCAGTTGCAGAATTGTCGCTGTCATTACTTTCAGTGTTTGATGATGAATTTCCCCACAAATCGATATCGCTCAATTCTGCAAGTGATTCAAATTTATTATTGCTGTTTTCTAGCTGGTCTAAAAGCACTTTGGATGTAAATGGACACTTTTTAGTTGCTATGGACAATCTACAGGTTCCAGGCAGAAAGAACAGTTTTTAAAATATATAAAAGTGCATGCACTGGACAGACCACTAGGGACAAAGGGGGTGTGTAATTATTTTATACAGTACTGTAATCTCTAAAATTACAGTAAACTGTATGTGTATTGTGTTTTTACTTTTTTTTTTCGTCGATCTCCGTCCCCGTGCGTCGTAACGTCGCAGGGAACAGAGCTCGGCGGCACTCGGGCCCTGCGAATCAAGCAAGGAGGACACAGCTGGCTCACACAGCATGGAGACATCGCAGGATCCATGGGACAAGGTAAGTAACCATGCCTGGATACTGCAATGCGATCCCGAGTCTGGCTCGGGGATACCGCTAATGGTACTGGATTTCCACCCCGAGCCAGACTCGGGATTACCGCCAGGGAGGTTAAAGTCCTGAACTTTTGCTTCAATTGTAAATCATTACAGGTGCATAAAAAAAATAAAGTTTAGTGTCTTATAGTGTCTGCAGCCCGAATAAAAAAGCCTTTCCCTGACAGCATGCTGCAGAGAGGGACTATCACTCTCAGTGGTGAAGCAGAGATCTCACTGTAGAGATCTGAAACTCCTCATGCTGATCCTGAACTATAGCTCTGCAATCAGCAAAGCCCATGCTCTTTAGTAAAAGGGGAGCTCTGGTTCTGACTCAGCAATAGTTGGACCTCCATAAATAGATCATTACCTCCCCACAGACAGCAAGCATGCTTTCCTGGCAAGGGATAGGCTTTTCTACTTGGCCTGCGTTTTAAAGAAAGCAAACTGTACGACTTTGGTCATATTTTGTTTTGATGCATCTGGAATGTATTTCGTTATTTAAGACCAAAATTGTATTTGGGCTTTAAAAACAAATATATATATATATATATATATATATATATATATATATATATATATATATATATATATATCATTACAATTTTTTACGTGCTTTGTCCCATGTTTTTAGGTGCCTCCAAAGATCAGCCATAGATGGAGCAAAACTCTTCCTGAATTTCAATCCATCTATAGGCTGGCTGCTCATTCTGAAGTTGATCCATGGTTCAGTACAACCAGCCTGTCATTTTTTTTGTGCGATCACCAGCAGTGATCATTGTATTCTGACAACAGGGAAACCTTACTCACCCGTGGTGTAAAGAAAATTGCTTAATGTATGGCCTGCTTAAAGGGGTTTTAAAGGTAAAAAAAAAATCCCTAAATAGCTTCCTTTACATTAGTGCAGTCCTCCTTCACTTACCTCATCCTTCGATTTTGCTTTTAAATGTCCTTATTTCTTCGGAGAAATTCTCACTTCCTGTTCTTCTGTCTGTAACTACACACAGTAATGCAACACTTTCTCCCTGGTGTCGAAAAAGCCTCTTGAGGTGGGAGGGGGCGAGCAGGAGTGTCAGGACGCCCGCTAACACACAGCTCCTCTCTATCTGCAAAGTAGAAAGTGTCCTGACTTGCCTGCTTGCCCCCTCCCCCCTCAAGAGGCTTTCTCCACACCAGGGAGAAAGCCTTGTATTACTGTGTGGAGTTACAGGCAGAAGAACAGGAAGTGAGGATTTCTCAGAAGAAATAAGGACATTCAAAAGCAAAATGGAAGGATGAGGTAAGTGAAGGAGGACTGCACTAAGGTGAAGGAAGCTATTTAGGGATTTTTTTTTACCTTTACAACCCCTTTTAAGTCTAGTTATATAGTGTAACCTGCCCCACTCCCCCTTCCATATGGAAAATCTGACCACAGCTTGGGAGGAGACAGATCCATTGTAACTGCCGCTTGTCTTGCCTCAGAACACTCTCCTGGAACAACTGCAGCAAGGGGAATGCAGAGAGACAGGTGCCAGGGCAGGTCAGACATTATAACTAAACTCTGGAAGAACCTGGCAACATCAGACAAAGTACTACAATTGTTTTGTTCTTGGGGGGCAGGCAGAACAATGTAAAACTGTATAATGAAAGTTCTTGTAAGGTAAACCTTTCAGGAAATAACACATAGTAAAATGACCAAACAGATGCATATTAGCCACTCTCCACAACCACATAGTATCTTTAGCGTGGTCACTATTACAATCTGCTTTGGTAACCTCTTGAGAAATCTGAGCATCCAGATATGGGGCAGATATGGGGTATATATGAATGCTTCCTCTGCCTTCCCAGAATGCAGTGCTCTGTGCTTCTGTGACCTATGACTAGGCCTGAGCATTGTCACCTGAGGTTGTTAGAGTGTGCCTATTAGTATGGAATACAAATTTGATATTTGTATAGCATATATAGGAGGGGGGCTGCAGTGGTAGATCTAGGTGGAACATTATTAGTGGTACTCTCTGGTACCAAGGGGTACATGCTCTGCAGCTTTGTGTGACCCATGAGAGGTGCATTTAACATAATTACAAAATTAGGTAATAAAAAAATAATGTGCAAAGCAGAATCATGTCAGTGATCATCTTTCATTAAAAGATACTTTTAGGCTGGGTTCACACTTATGCGAATTGTATGCGGTCTTCTCCGCATCCAATTTGCATAGCAGGAGATTGTGACGGGCTCTCTATGGAGTCGGTTCACACATCTCCGCAGGGGCTCCAGTGTGTCTTTTGGTTTGTTTCAGGTCTGAATTCAGTCCAAAATTCAGGTTGAAATCAGACCTGAAACAGTGAATGGAAACTCACCGGACTCCTGCTGTGAGCCGCTGCATTTTCCAGTGTGAACACAGCCTAAATCAATGAAATATAAACTCTTAATTTTTAAAATGGATTATCATTGTATACTTTTTTTTATATAAACTTTCATTTTTATTCTTATTAACATCACATACATATATACAAAACAAACACCATGACAAGAAATTAACATTGTATACTTTTAAATGTAATTTCACTGCGATTTTTAAGATACATACAGTATAAGCAAAAATTACTATGTGACCGACTTACTAATACGGATTAAAAAAAGTACTTAAGCAATCAAATGCATATTCACTTTCATGTACTTTGCTGTACAACTTGTTTTACCTCAGTTGACGTTTTAGGCTAAATAAGCTTGTTAGTGATAATCGGCGATATTATTCTAATACCGTCGGTAACAAATCATCGACTGCGGTGGAAAATATAGCATCTTAATGCAGCTTCTTTGTTAAAATAGATGTAAACCCAATAACAAAAATCTTATCTAAGCTTTAAAAAAGTAATTTTCAATATTTTTATATTTGTAACTTTTTCAGGCACCTCCTGTTATTGGTCCTTGTATACCATTTTTGCACCTGTGTTGCCAGTCACCCTGACAAACAAGATCACAATGGAGACTTATAAAAGGATGTTTCAACCCACTGTTGTCACCATCAGCAAACCCAGGCTGAGAAATTCCATGAAGCCATCACTGGAGTACATGCATATAGACACACATTGGCTTCAAAGAGAGGGCAAAAGGGCCAGCAACAAGGAATAAAAAACTTGAAAACTGTGTTTTATGAACAAAAAGGCCATTGTTTATGATTCACAGTGCTTTAATAAACTAAATGCTGCTCAATTAGGGTTTACATGTACTTTAAATATTTTCAGTTCTGAAATTCCTGAAGATTTTCCATACTATTAAAATTATTTTCTATAAAATATTTTTTATTTAATTGATATTTGCCTTCCTGTTAGCTAAGATTACAACTCCATTTCTAGAGAGTTTGTACAATACTCACTGAATATTATTATTGTTATTTGCCTCTGGTGCACACTGACATGGTAAATGCCCCAAGGAGCTTACAATCTGCGCAGCACTAAAGTGAGGTGACATGACAGCTGTGACATGCACTTACAGTAAGCAAGCAAGCCCTGATGCATTTTAGGATAGATGTGTTAATGCCAATAATGAGCAGATACTCAAACATATCTGGAGGCATACATTAGCATTGACAAAAGTCACATAACTGTGATCTTGTGACATTTTTCAAATGGAAAGATACTGAGAAAATAGCAAAAAGATAAATAATGTAACAGCTTAGTAAACCATAGAAACCGATGGAACAAAAGACTCAGGAATCAGATCAGTGCGATGTTCAAAGTATTTAGCTGTCAGTTCAAAAAAAGAGGGGGACCAGACAGTACATTTTGAATACACTCACACAATTTGACAGTGGAAACAGCAGTCTTCACAAAGGCGTATATGTTGGTCGTAAGTCTACAAATCACATTAACAAGTTAAGTTTTATCAAGAGCTGTCGTCCTGCATTGCCAAAGAATCAAAAATAAATAGTATGCTCTTATTTACTGGGTGTAATATACAGTACGTCTTCGAAATTTTACAATATTGACCCAAAAACCTGGCAAGTGGCTACTTACATTCAACAAGTTTGTAAACATTTGTCATTAAAAACTAAATTTCCTGGAGAAAATAATAAAACGATCAATTGTTACAGAAGCCATTGTGTAATTTAATTATATTAAAAGTGATCTTTCCATTTCAATCTGTAGCCAGCTTTGATTTTCTAAAACTGTAGAAAAAGAAATTAAATGTCGTTTTCTTGTATCCATGACAACAGTGTGGTGATGTGGGTTTTGTACACTCTGTATAGAATGCCCTCAGAAATGTCATTTATGGCTCATCTGATTTCAGGAATCCCCAGCGCTGTTTTTAAGATTTGTAAGCTATTTGTGATATGCTTGACTTAGATACTGCAAATATGGAGGAAGGCTAAGGTGCAGGTTTTCTCTTTTTGGAATGTTGGGACTTACAGTAGTTAGACCTTTCAATTTGGCGGTTCTTCAGGAAGTTCCTGAAATGGCCCACTCCAATAGTTACTATACAACAGCAAGTAATGCCGCGTGCGCACGATCAGGCTTTTGCCTGGCCAAATCTCATCGGAATTCCGACGTAATTCCGTTGGAGAAAAATAGAACATGTTCTATATCTAAACTCTGATGGAATTCATCGTAATTTCTGATGAAAAAACTCTGATGGAGCTACACACGATCGGAATATCCAATGGAAAAAGTCTGTCTGACTTTTTCCATCGAAAATTCCGATTGTGTGTACGTGGCATTGGACGCTTAAAAGAGGCAGGCAGGAATCAGAGCAAACTGTTGAATCAAGTCAATCTATTTCAGGTGATCATGTTAATGGGAAACTGTACTAAGTATAAATGCTCCTATTGCTAATCACCACCACTAGGGATGAGCTCCGCGTTCGATTCGAACGTATGTTCGACTCGAACATCGGTCGTTCGATCGTTCGTCGAAACTCGAACAAAACGGGTCGTTCGCGCCAAATTCGAGTGACGCAAAACGTCCCATAATTCACTGGGGCGTTGAGCGCTGATGATTGGCCAAGCATGCTGTATGTCCCGCATGCTTGGCCAATCACAGCGCTCAAAAAACGAAGAGCCATAATTGGCCAAAGCCAGGGTGGCTTTGGCCAATTATGGCTCAGGGGGATTAGTACACGCCCCCCACTATAAAAGGCAGCCTGCACGGCTGCCTAGTGTAGTGTGTTGGCGGTTCTAGAGAAGATCAGTCAGTCAGACAGAGAGAGATAGAGAGATAGAGACACAGTGTCTTAACCAGATAGATAGATAGATAGATAGATAGATAGATAGATAGATAGAGTAGGAAGTGTAGTCAGTATAGTTAAAAGTACAGTTTGTAGAGAATATATTCACATCCTTAGGCGTTGTCAATATATTTATAAACTGTACAGCTCAGCTAGTTTATCTATCAGGCAGGAGATTGTTCTACATGCAGCGCTCTAACGTGTTGTATTGCCTGCATTAGGGATTTACTTTAAATATAATTATTCTGTGTTATTTAACGTGTGCTAGTTAATTGCACACACAGACGCATTACCTGTTACTGCACGTGTGCAATTTATTTGCACAGAAGCGCAGTCGCTGTTAATGCAACTGGGCTATTGAATTGCACAGAAACGCAGTCGCTATTACTGCGTGCGTGCTGTTTAATAGCAACTAAAGGCAGTTGGTGTCACTGCGTGCTGTTAAATCGCATTTGACCGCAGTCGCTATTACTGCGTGCGTGCTGTTTAATAGCAACTAAAGGCAGTTGGTGTCACTGCGTGCGTGCTGTTAAATCGCATTTGACCGCAGTCGCTATTACTGCGTGCGTGCTGTTTAATAGCAACTAAAGGCAGTTGGTGTCACTGCGTGCGTGCTGTTAAATCGCATTTGACCGCAGTCGCTATTACTGCGTGCGTGCTGTTTAATAGCAACTAAAGGCAGTTGGTGTCACTGCGTGCGTGCTGTTAAATCGCATTTGACCGCAGTCGCTATTACTGCGTGCGTGCTGTTTAATATCAACTAAAGGCAGTTGGTGTCACTGCGTGCGTGCTGTTAAATCGCATTTGACCGCAGTCGCTATTACTGCGTGCGTGCTGTTTAATAGCAACTAAAGGCAGTTGGTGTCACTGCGTGCGTGCTGTTAAATCGCATTTGACCGCAGTCGCTATTACTGCGTGCGTGCTGTTTATTAGCAACTAAAGGCAGTTGGTGTCACTGCGTGCGTGCTGTTAAATCGCATTTGACCGCAGTCGCTATTACTGCGTGCGTGCTGTTTAATAGCAACTAAAGGCAGTTGGTGTCACTGCGTGCGTGCTGTTAAATCGCATTTGACCGCAGTCGCTATTACTGCGTGCGTGCTGTTTAATAGCAACTAAAGACAGTTGGTGTCACTGCGTGCGTGCTGTTAAATCGCATTTGACCGCAGTCGCTATTACTGCGTGCGTGCTGTTTAATAGCAACTAAAGGCAGTTGGTGTCACTGCGTGCGTGCTGTTAAATCGCATTTGACCGCAGTCGCTATTACTGCGTGCGTGCTGTTTAATAGCAACTAAAGGCAGTTGGTGTCACTGCGTGCGTGCTGTTAAATCGCATTTGAACGCAGTCGCTATTACTGCGTGCGTGCTGTTTAATAGCAACTAAAGGCAGTTGGTGTCACTGCGGCTATTTTGTTACTTTACACTTGAGCCAAGTCGCTCTTACTGTGTGGTTGCTGTTTAATACCATCTGAAAGCAGTTGGTGTGACAGCGACTATTTTGTTACTTTACACTTGAACCAAGTCGCTCTTACTGTGTGATTGCTGTTTAATACCATCTGAACGCAGTCGGTGTGACAGCGACTATTTTGTTACTTTACACTTGAGCCAAGTCGCTCTTACTGTGTGGTTGCTGTTTAATACCATCTGAACGCAGTTGGTGTGACAGCGACTATTTTGTTACTTTACACTTGAGCCAAGTCGCTCTTACTGTGTGGTTGCTGTTTAATACCATCTGAACGCAGTTGGTGTGACAGCGACTATTTTGTTACTTTACACTTGAACCAAGTCGCTCTTACTGTGTGATTGCTGTTTAATACCATCTGAACGCAGTCGGTGTGACAGCGACTACTTTGTTACTTTACACTTGAGCCAAGTCGCTCTTACTGTGTGGTTGCTGTTTAATACCATCTGAACGCAGTCGGTGTGACAGCGACTATTTTGTTACATAACACCTGAACGCATAACTATGGCTGGAAGGACAAAGAGAGGCAGAGAGTCACGAGGGCAAGCAGGCTCTGCATCTAGAGGTAACGCTGGTGATGGATGTGGTGCATCCTCTTCAGCACGTGGCCGTGGCCGCTCGTCCTTCTTTTCGGGAGCTGGCCGTGTTGAGCCTCAACATGCTGAGAAATTAGTTGAGTGGATGACCAAGCCGTCCTCATCCTCCTCATCCTCTCTCACACAGACTGATTATAGTTTGTCTGGCAAAGCAGCTGCCAAGGCGTCCTCTACCCTCTGCACAATGGGATCACACAATCCTTCCCTAGTCCCACCGTGTCCTCCTGAGGAGTCCCCCGAACTGTTTCAACACAGTGTTGGGTACATGCTAGCTGAAGATGCACAGCGTTTTGAAGACTCCGATGACGGAACACTGATAGAGGAAGGCATTGATGTGAGCCCAGGGAGAGGGGGTGGCCGAGAGGGACAACAATCTGGGAGTGATGTTCCCCCAGCTGGAGCATACTGCCAGGTTGTCGCCAGTGATGATGAGGAGGGAGGGGATGATGAGGTCATTGACTCTACCTGGGTGCCTGGTAGGAGAGAGGAGGAGGAGGAAGAGGACGAGGCACATGCACATCTTCAAAGAGGCAGGAAGCCCTCCAGGGGTCAGCTTAAGGGCAGTACACCAACTGCATTACGTGGCGCTGCTGTGTCTCAACGGTACAGCAAAAGTTCTTTGGTGTGGGCCTTTTTTGAAACCTGTCCATCAGATGCTACCTTTGCTGTTTGCAACATATGTCTCAAGCGTATCTCGCGTGGCCAAAACATCACCCGCTTGGGCACCACATGCTTGTCCAGACATATGTCGACCTGCCATGCAGCTCGTTGGCAGGCATACCAGAAAGACCCACACCAAAGACCAAAGCGGTCCTCCCCTTGCCCTTCTGTGACCTCAAACCCCACTAGACCCCTAGTCCTCTCTGCAGCCTGCACCGAAGGTGTAGAAATAGGTGTGTCACAACGTAGTAGTGGTAGTACATCCGGCCAATCTACTGATATTACCAGACAAATTTCCCTGCCCCAGCTGCTGCAGCGCCGAAAGAAGTACGCTCCCAGCCATCCACATGCCCAGCGGTTGAATGCTAGCTTAGCAAAATTGCTAGCACTTCAACTGCTACCTTTTCAGTTGGTAGATTCTGCCCCCTTCCGTGAGTTTGTGGAATGTGCAGTACCTCAGTGGCAAGTACCCAAACGCCACTTTTTTTCACGGAAGGCGATTCCGGCTCTCTACCGGCATGTGGAAGGCAATGTCCATACCTCGCTGGACAGGGCGGTCAGTGGTAAGGTGCATCTTACCGCTGACTCATGGTCCAGCAGGCATGGACAGGGACGTTACCTGTCTTTTACGGCCCATTGGGTGACTCTGCTGGCAGCTGGGAAGGGCGCAGGTCAAGGCACAGTAGTTTTGGAGGTTGTTCCACCACCACGCCTCCAAAACACTACAACTGCTTGTGACACACCTCTCTCCTCCACCCCCTCCTCTTCTTCTTCCTCTGTGGCCTCTTCCTGTGGTGATGTTGGCTCAGAACCAGCCGTGCTCCGTAGGCGTACGACGGGCTACGCAGGAATGCAGGCCAAGAGATGCATGCGGTCCTAGAGCTGGTGTGCTTGGGAGACAGGAGCCACACTGGGGAAGAGGTTCTTTCAGCTCTGCAGGGGCAGGCTCAGAGGTGGTTGACGCCACGCCAGCTGAAGCCTGGAATGGTGGTCAGCGATAATGGCACCAACCTCCTCTCTGCCCTGCGACGTGGAAAACTCACCCATGTGCCCTGTTTTGCGCATGTTCTCAATTTGGTGGTGCAGCGGTTCTTGGGCAGGTACCCTGGCTTACAGGATGTCCTGAGGCAGGCCAGGAAAGTCTGTGTGCATTTCCGGAGGTCATATAATGCCACTGCTCGGCTGACAGACCTCCAGAGGGAATACAACCTGCCCAAGAACCGCCTAATCTGTGACATGCCCACCAGATGGAACTCTACATTGGCCATGCTGCAGCGGCTGCACACGCAGCAGAGGGCCATCAATGAGTACCTGTGCCAATATGGCAGCAGAACTGGCTCAGGGGAGCTTGGGTTTTTTTCACCACGCCAGTGGGCCTTGATCAGGGATGCATGCACTGTCCTGTCACCATTTGAGGAGGCCACGAGGATGGTGAGCAGTGACAGTGCATGCATCAGTGAGACTGTCCCGCTTATTCACATGTTGGAGCACACCCTACGTGGAATAATGGACAGGGCCCTTGAGGCAGAACAGAGGGAGGAAGAGGAGGACTTCCTTACCTCTCAAGGCCCCCTTTATCCAGACACTGTTCCTGCTTGCCCACCTGGAACACAGGAAGAGGAGGAGGAGGATGAGGAAGAGGAGGAGGAGGAGGATTGTATCAGCAGCATGGAGGTGGAGCCTAGCACTCAGCATCAACAGCAGCAGTCTTCAAGGGATCATTTACAGTCCCAAGGAACACGTGGACTTTTACGTGGCTGGGATGAGGTGGCTGAGGATCCTGTCGTCCTCAGTGACCCAGAGGACTGTGCCCCGAATACCTCTGCAAACCTACGCTGCATGGCCTCCCTGATTCTGCAAAGCCTGCATAAGGATCCTCGTGTACGTGCTATCAAGGAGAGGGATCATTACTGGCTGGCAACTCTCCTTGATCCACGTTACAAGAGTAAGGTAACGGATCTTATGTTGCCATCGCAGAGGGAGCAGAAGATGAAACTACTGCGGGAGGCCTTGCAGAAGGGTCTGTGCAATGCGTTCCCAGAACCGGGGGGATTACCAAAACCTGGCCCTGGACAACGTCTTGCTGAGGCTTCGGTGAGTCAGAGAAGGAGTGGTGGAGAAGGTGGCCGTCTGACCGATGCGTTCAGACAATTTTTTAATCCGCAGCCCCAAGGTCTGACCGGTTCCAGCAACCATCGCCAGCGTCTGGTTTACATGGTCCGGGAATACCTAGCGGCAAGATCCGACTTGGACACCTTCCCCACGGAAAATCCTCTGGCTTACTGGGTCTTGAGGATGGATCACTGGCCAGAGCTTGCACAGTACGCAATTGAGCTACTGGCTTGCCCTGCATCCAGTGTTCTTTCAGAACGTACATTCAGTGCTGCTGGAGGCTTTGTGACCGATCACAGGGTACGCCTCTCCACCGACTCTGTTGATCGACTGACCTTCATCAAAATGAATCAGGCTTGGATCAACACCGGCTACCAAGCACCTGATGCTGATGTTACTGAATAAGAATTTTGTGTTGAAATATCAGATCCCTTTGAGACTGCTGATGCTGAGTGACTGTCCTGTTGTGCTGCTGATGGAATATCCTTCTCCTCCTCACTTTTCATGCTGTTAGCTAGTAAGAAATTTTGTTTTTCTGTGCTCCGCCACCAGTGCCTAAGGCCTAATTTTTCTGCCCCTGTTTAACAGGGGCGCCTAATAACAATTTTTGATGCAATACTTTGCACGTGGCCTAAGGCCTAATTTTTGTGCCCCTGTGTAACAGGGGCGTCTAATAACAATTTTTGATGCAATACTTTGCACGTGGCCTAAGGCCTAATTTTTGTGCCCCTGTGTAACAGGGGCGCCTAATAACAATTTTTGATGCAATACTTTGCACGTGGCTCCTTGTTGCGCTCCAATTACAGATATTGGGAGGGGTTGCAGTGTTATGTTGCGCCTAATAACAATTTTGGATGCAATACTTTGCACGTGGCCTAAGGCCTAATTTTTCTGCCCCTGTGTAACAGGGGTGTCTAATAACAATTTTTGATGCAATACTTTGCACGTGGCTCCTTGTTGCGCTCCAATTACAGATATTGGGAGGGGTTGCAGTGTTATGTTGCGCCTATGGACACATTTTTATGCCCCTGTGTAACAGGGGCACCTAATAACAATTTTTGATGCAATACTTTGCACGTGGCTCCTTGTTGCGCTCCAATTACAGATATTGGGAGGGGTTGCAGTGTTATGTTGCGCCTACGGACACATTTTTATGCCCCTGTGTAACAGGGGCACCTAATAACAATTTTTGATGCAATACTTTGCACGTGGCTCCTTGTTGCGCTCCAATTACAGATATTGGGAGGGGTTGCAGTGTTATGTTGCGCCTATGGACACATTTTTATGCCCCTGTGTAACAGGGGCACCTAATAACAATTTTTGATGCAATACTTTGCACGTGGCTCCTTGTTGCGCTCCAATTACAGATATTGGGAGGGGTTGCAGTGTTATGTTGCGCCTATGGACACATTTTTATGCCCCTGTGTAACAGGGGCACCTAATAACAATTTTTGATGCAATACTTTGCACGTGGCTCCTTGTTGCGCTCCAATTACAGATATTGGGAGGGGTTGCAGTGTTATGTTGCGCCTACGGACACATTTTTATGCCCCTGTGTAACAAGGGCGCCTAATAACAATTTTTGATGCAATACTTTGCACGTGGCTCCTTGTTGCGCTCCAATTACAGATATTGGGAGGGGTTGCAGTGTTATGTTGCGCCTACGGACACATTTTTATGCCCCTGTGTAACAAGGGCGCCTAATAACAATTTTTGATGCAATACTTTGCACGTGGCTCTTTGTTGCGCTACAATTACAGTATGTTTGAGGGGTGCCCTTTTTTCTACAATTTTGCTTTCCCAAAAAGATAATGCCACCCCCCCACCACCCCTAAAATAATCGAGATATTGTTCCCACACAGCACGTGCGCAACCAGTATTAAATTACTTTGTTCTTATAATAATTTAATGTTGTGCAGGGACATTTCTAAACATGTGCCACTACTAGAGACACACAGCAGGTGTGATATTTGAAGGAATTTTTCATTTTTTTTTTTTACTTTAAACATCATTAAAATCGCTGCTCCGCAAAAACGTCCGTTTTTAAAATATTTTTTTCGATTGATACATGTTCCCTGGGGCAAGACCCGGGTTCTGAAAGACGTTTACCAACATTAAATTGAATATTGGTCTTTAAAATGATCGTTTTTGAATTCGAACGTTCGAGTCCCATAGACTTCAATGGGGTTCTAAATGTTCGCGCGAACCCGCGGTCTGTTCGAACGTTCTGATGCGAACCGAACCCGGGTATGTTCGGCTCATCCCTAACCACCACTAGGAACCATTGAAATAATCTCCAGGTCTCAAGGAATCCCTGCTAAAACCAGTTCATTAGAGGTCAGCAAGAAAAATGCTCCTTACACTTGTGGCCAGTGGGAAGAATGCCCATTACATTAGTGGTAGGAATGCCACTTCCACAGCCAAAAATATAATTGATGTCATGCAGCTGACTTTGCCATGTAGCAATAGCTCTGTAAGTTTGCAGGTGCAATAGAATGGGAGATCAATCAGCCACAGCTCAAGGGACTCCCAGCAGCTTCTGGAGGAATCTCTAGGGTTCCACATAACCCTGTTTGAGAATGACTACTCTACTATCAACAAGGGTGGTCATGCTGATCATATGTCTTCATCTCTTTCTAAGCCACTGACCCAGCAGATTAGGAGTTCTGACTTTCCTGATCTACACACTTCCTTCAGGTCAGTAAGTTATAAGGCAGCCACAGGAAGGCGAGTACAGAATACATAGCTACAGAGGGCTAACATAAACATGAACATTAACCTTGTGCTTTGCCTTGCACAGGTTTACTTTAAGAATTGCTATCCACTCCCTCCCACTCAAAGAAAAATTTAGCAATCTTTTTTTACTACACATGCATTGGCAAAAGAGTGTGGAGAATAGTATGGTACACTAATAACTATTACATTGATGGGCAATTAAAAAAAAACACAGTACACATATTTCTGAAATATACAGTACATAAGCCTAATCTGAAAATAAATAAATAAATAAAATAAGCTAAATATAATTTTCAAGTGGTATTTGGATAAGCAGGATGTGTAACAGGAAAACACTTTGCCACTACACTTGACACAAATGAATGTATCATATCATCCTTTTGTTTCTGCCTCTCAATGCCTACCAACAGCTGTGATGTATAGCCAGAATCAGAATCTCATTGAGTGCTGGATGCAGGATTTTTAAGCTGGACTTATGATCCAGATTTTTGAGTGTATTTGGTATTATGTTAGTATTAGGTTAATTTATACGTAACAATCTTTAGCCTAATATTTAGGGGAAGTAAAGCAATATTTACATTTTTGTAGTTAGATATTTTTATTTTATATTTTATTCAATGCAGTCGTTTATTACAATAACATGTTTATTATAGTATTTAATTTTGTTTTTAATTTGTTTTATTTCAATTCATATCTAATTTATTCATATATAAATTTGTTGTTAGTGGTGATTTATGTTATGTTTGTTTTTGTGTTTTGCTTTGTTCTACTGTACCTTGAGTATAATTGTATTTTAATAATTTTCCTTTGGAATTATTAAATTATTCTGACTATGAAAAGGCAAGTAAGTAACGTTAAGCACAAGCATTACAGAGCAGGTCATGTGCAGAAGATGACAGGTATCTGTATTTCGATCAGTAATGTTACTGACTGGATAAGGGTTTAGCTGTTTACTTTAAATGCTGATGTGCAGTGATTAACTTCTTCCATGCAAAAGTCCCCTGGAACATCGCTAGTGATAGATGCTATTTTTAAATGCATTCAACAAGCACAAACATTATAAAATCATTTTAAGGTCTCCATAGAAACCAGATATCCTGAGCATGTCTACTAAAACGTATCAAGCACATGCCTGATAGTATTACCTAAAAAGAACGACATACAGTACATAGCTATTTCATGGTCGACTCACATACCAGGCATATTCATCTCATATTCACCACCAGCAAAAAGCTAATGACTTATGTCATAAAGTGAGCCGATTCTGCCAAAGTGTAAAAAAAACAAGCGGACTGGATACAGTAGCTGTGTTATACAACTAATTGTCAGGGTTATGAGCGGTCATTAGTAATCTACCGCTGCTGGCTTTGTAGATATGGTTATTCAAAGAGTGTTATAACTGGACATAGCATACTGCACAATTATAGAGCTTACCTTCTGACTTATAATATTGTTTGGATTGATTCAAGTACATCTGTCATGACAGAAAAACATGGTATGCTACTGTACCAATCTGTTTCTAAAAATGCTAGTTGCCCGGTGTGTGACGGACTGTGCAGCCCCCAGCTTGGGTGCCTCCATCAGTATACAGCTTCCTCCAGTCTTGAATCAGGAAACAGGTGTTATAGCCGAGCACCCAAGAACTAGATGACACTAGCTTAGGTGCAGACTGGAACTGGAACAGGATCTTTATTATAAACTCACACAGAATATATAGCACACAAGAACAGGGCCGGTCACATTACACTAACAATTCTCATTAGCACATCTAAAGAACAGTCAACATAAACAGTATATTAATCCACATCTAGTCACTAATAACAGACAGTGATTTAATTAACATGAACTAATTAACAACTAGTCACCTGACAAGTCTAGGTGACTCAGGTCAATGTCTACCCAGACAGTTTGGCACAAGTATTTAATAATTCCCAGGGCTGTCCAAATCTCATTAACCAGCTTTCGTTTCACACACATCTTCTGACTGAGTTTCCAGTTGGCAGAGACCATCATGGCTTCATTGATTGTTAAATGTAATAATGTCTTCTTGCATTATATAACAGGACATCTTTCTAAATGCTTGTAGCTCCCTCAAATGGCAGGTCCCATAATCAGTAGGCAAGGGGCTACCCTGCAGTCCCCTCCAAAAGCCCCTGTCCCGGTTGGGTCTGTCACATTGCTTGGCTATTATACTGATTCATTTAGCTTTTCTGAATCGCTGACTAAAGCAACTGTGGTTGTATCCTGCTGACCTGCTGACCAAGTCTGTGGGCGGGACTACTTTGCCCATGCACATGGGGTAGCACTCGCCCGGAGCCTGCTTATCAATGCCTGGGACCAGGCAGAGACTGTGGTCATGTGAAATGCCAATATTACATTATGGAAGTTCAGACTTTGGATAAGCCTTCACTGTGTGCTACTGCTAAAGTGTGTGCTAAAGTGCAGAGTTCCTCTGAAAATGACTTGCTGTTTTTGCATTAGGAGGGACATGCTGAGCTAGTGCCCACTCCCCCAGTCCAGCTCTGTTAACTCATTCCCAGTAATAGAATGGGGTCCTGCTGAGCACCTAGCATGGACATTATCTCACTTAACTTTCCTGCCTGTACAACATGACCAGGCCATGGATCTCCATTAAAGTCTGCTCCTGGTTGCAATGGGAGATGGACTGCTGGGGAGGGAGCTAAAACACTGGCCCCTTTGATACCGGAGGACCTGTCACCTTACCAGGTACCACACCTAAACATTGGTTGCCTGTGGCTTGTTTCTTCACTTGGTTGCCTGCAGCAACTACACTTCTCGTACTTGTCTTGCCAAATTAACCTTTTATAATAGTGTGACTTCATACCCCATACTGCAATTTAACTTTCGGCTCTGTCCCGTCCACTCTCTCGGTCCTAGCGATTTCCCTCTTTTATATCACAGTTGGGCCCATCAAAACCAAAATGGCTGGGAAAAACAGAACCAAAAATATTTTAACCCCTGCCCCAGCCTGTCATTTTTGCAAACTCATCTGTTAACCTTTCTCTGTCCTGCATTTCTGCCCCTCAGATGGCTATGGTGTCTTGAAGGGTTTCTCACCACATAGCCACCCATATTTGTGTACTCCCAGCAGCGACTACATCCCAAAATGCTGATGCAGTGTTTGGAGATTAACTGATGTAACAATAACATATAGTTAAACTTTGTTTGGTGGATGTGAATGGGAAAAATTAGTTTTGCTGTAAGGGTTCAATGAGACTTTTAAGTTTGAAGTAAAAAAAACGGTGTTCACTTCAGATACTCAGTCACTGGCAAGAAAATATTTTGTAAATGTCCCTGCACAATTGGTTGTTTATATTCACTCCACTTCACCTCACTTGATTTGTTAGTAAATCAGGCCCTTTGAGTTCAGTAGTAAAGCTCACTGCCCATGTACATGGCATTCACGCTTCAGTGAGTCTTATGAGCAGGCTCTGCCTGGGGTGTACTAAGTGCAGCAAAGAGCTAAAGGGGCTCAGCACTTCCAGGGCATCCATAAACACAAATCCTTGTTTGCATGGATCTAAATTTATCAGTTACTGTTCTGTTCTTTTTTTATTTAGAAATAAGTTGTAAGGGATACTGACTGCAGGTATCCAACAGCAGCAGAAATGACCAGTTCAGGATAGCTGTATTTAGGAAACTGGAATCAGACTGACTATGATTAGAATGAAGCTTATCAATGCACACAACACCTATCCAACACCAACAGATCATAAACAAAGCAAAAGTGAAAAATAAACATTACAATGAAGCAAAACCAAACCAAAAACCCAACTATAATATACAATATACAAATGGAAGGAAGCTGACATAAAAAGGGGATGACCAGGACTTGGACTGGGAACATGTGGAGCAGTGATGGGGTAACAGGATACAGGTAAAGGATACGGCAGGGATCAGGATAATCAGTGAGCAGGTATATGGTTAACAGGCAGAACAATGAGGGTACGTTCACACTGAACATGGTTTTGAAAGCTGAACTCTCACGATTTCAAACCCACAATTTAGTGCAAGTTTGGGGGCGATTTGAAAGACATCTGTGCGGGTTCATACACAGATGTCTATTATATCGCCACCAAATTTACCTAAAGTGGGTCAGTGCTGTTGCCGGCAATAGGCTGCATTTTGGCATGCGATTTGACATGTCAAATCGCATGTCAAATCGCACCAATATGAATGGGGGGGCTAAGGCACTGATGCACATCAAGGGAGGAATCATATACCTTTCCAGGGCTCAGAGGGCTTTCACACTGGAGCAGTGCACTAGCAGGATGGTAAAAAAGCTGCAACATTGGAGTGGTGAAGGAGCGGTGTGTATACCGTTCCTCCACTGCTCCTGCCCATTGAAATCAATGGGACACGTGGCTATACCGCTGGCAATGCACCTCTTTTCAAGGCAGCAGATTTTAACCCTTTCTCGGTCGCTAGCGGGGTGTAAACTGCTTCGGTAGCGGCAGAATAGCGCCACAAAATTGGCGGTAAATTGTCGCTAAAAATAGCGGCGTTTTACCCCCGACGCTGCTCCCGCTCCAGTGTGAAAGGGGCCCAAGTCCTGGCATCTGCTAGCTACTAGGAGACACCTGCTGGTGGCCATCAGAACTGCACCATTCAGCTCTGGGAACCACAGTGCCACCAGCTGGTGATCCAGGTCCTGACAGAAGTAGTAAGACACATAATTCACTTTACCTGCGCTCAGGTCTACTTCCCCAAGCTGCTGGTAAAATAACACCCCTGGTGTTTCACCAAATCTCTGGTAAGCCTGCTTTCCACTTGAGGAATTATGGTGGTGATAAGATTGAAATATCTGATGATTTGTGGCATACGAGAACACAGGAACTACAGTTGCCACAAAAAGTATGTGAACCCTTTTGGAATGATATGGATTTCTGCACAAATTGGTCATAAAATGTTATCTGATCTTCATATAAGTCACAACAATAGACAATCACAGTCTGCTTAAACTAATAACACACAAAGAATTAAATGTTACCATGTTTTTATTGAACACACCATGTAAATATTCACAGTGCAGGTGGAAAAAGTATGTGACTAATGACTAATAATCTCCAAGAGCTAATTTGAGTGATGGGTCAGCCAAATGGAGTCTAATCAATTAGATGAGATTGGAGGTGTTGGTTACAGCTGCCCTGCCCTATAAAAAACACACACTAGTTCTGGGACCTACGATTAAGAATTGTTGACTTGCACAAAGCTGCAAAGGGTTATAAAAGTATCTCCAAAAGCCTTGCTGTTCAACAGTCCACGGTAAGACAAATTGTCTATAAATGGAGAAAGTTCAGCACTGCTGCTACTCTCCCAAGGAGTGGCCGTAAAGATGACTGCAAGAGCACAGCGCAGACTGCTCAATGAGGTGAAGAAGAATCCTAGAGTGTCAGCTATATATACGTTCAGTGAGAGCATATTTTAAACTGTTGTCGTAGTATTTACATAATTGTTATAGGACTTTCATAGTCCTATACTTTACATACAGTACTTGTTCTTCCCAACTTTAGTGGTTGTATAAAATAGAGATTTGTAGCCACTAGAGAGAGCTCTCAGTTGCTTGGTGCAGTTACTTCGTCTCTATTTTACTTGCTTATTCAGAAAGAAAAATATTGGAAAAAAATATAAATTGCCTTTTGAGAGTGTTTTTTTCTCTCCTATTTGTTAGTACAATTATCAGTGTTTGTATATCTCTTGAGTAGGTTATTTGTTATTTAACACATTTATATATACACTATGGGGATTCTTTATAGGTATTAGAGAAGCATGCTTTTGTACTAATAGTGCTGGTTTACTGCAGTTCTGCCCACTCCTTGTTTTTATAAACAGGTATAATTGCCCACTTTGCATCTCATCCCCATTGCAAGTAAAGAGATGAAAAGTGCCATCTATGCGTTTTTTTGTTTGTGGAGCATAACGCGTAAAGCACCAAAAAGTGCTTTATGATGTTTTTTGCAGCTGTCTCATTGTCACGTGCATATCAAAAATGCTGCCACCGCTTCATACCAAAGAAATGTGTGGCATGTTTTTTCCTTATCTGCTAGGTTTAGAGCAGTTATAAAATATAAAACAATATTTCATAAAGTTAAACATTTCACTTGTATGAGAGCAGGTGTAAAGCCATGCTGCCTTTGGTTGGTAGGCAGCTGGAATAAAGTACGTCTTAGGTAGCTCTATCCAACAGAACTTTATTTGTGCCATCATCATTGGAAGACACTGTAGCTATTGGGTTGATTGCATTAAAGTTGGATTCCTGCCAAAACAAATTTAGCTTTGGATAGTGTGGGGTAGCATTAGAACAATTTTGGGGTTTTCTTGCTGTCAGTGTTCCCTTCAGGACAATTTTCTTTCCACTTTCCACTTTCTTTACCTGAAACATGAAAGTGGGTAGAAACCTCCCCAAGTGACACCAGGAAATCCCACTTTTTAAAGCCACCTAGCAAAGTGCCCCCATCGAAAGATAGTCCATCAGATTCTGTTCCAGTGACAAACATAAAATATTGAATTCCCTTAATTTTCTGTCTTAATAACAATGGACTTCAGAACGTATAGTAAGATTATATCTTGCCAACCGGGCACGGACAGCCATAAAAGCCTGACAAATTGTCCTATGCTTCTCTACTACACAAAACTAAAGGTTAAACCTTAACTTGTTTTAGAATTTAATCTTTTAATCTTTTAATTAACTCTTAGAAGAAACTAGAGTGAAATTGTGACTGCCCTGTCCATTGTAGCCTACCATTGTGGCTGTCTGCAGACTTTGCTAGAGTTAGGAAATCAGGGGAGAGATGTCATATGATGTAAATAAAAGCCAGGCAATGCTGGCTTTTCCACTATCATGTACTTTTATGTATTGTATATTTCAATTGCTGCTTATAATGTTTATGAATATTATTGATTTTTCTTTGGAAATAAATAATGGAAAGAGAGGGGCAATTTGTACAGCCTTAAGTCCTATCTATCTATCTATCTATCTATCTATCTATCTATCTATCTATCTATCTATCTATCTATCTATCTATCTATCTATCTATCCTAATTTTTAGCCTAGAGTTCCCGCACAATAGGGTTTAGAATGCACACAAAGAGTGAAGTTATTGTTAGGATTACAGGGAGGGTTTGTGTGACAGTTTAAGTTTAAAGGAAGGTAAATGTGAGAGTTAGGGTTACAATGGGGTTAGTATGTGGATTCCAGGGAGGGTTAATGGAAATGTTAGGGTTTCAGTATGGGTTAGTGTGAGAGCTAAGTTATTAAGGGTTTAGACTGAGGGTTACATGGAGGGGACTTGTGCAGGTTAGTTTCAAAAAGGGTAAGTGTGGTGGTTAGGGATATGACAGGGTTAGTTCATCTGAAAATCAGGGTTTCAAAAAGGGTTGGTGTGATAGTTAGGGTTATGACGGTTAATATTAGGGTTACATAGAGGGTTTATGTGAAGATTAGGGTTTCAGAAAGGGGTAGTGTTAGAGTTAGGGTTACGATGTTTAGTGTGACGGTTACTGGGTGGTTTATGTGCAGGTAAGGGTTTCAGGAAGGGTTAGTGTGAAGGTTAGGGTTATGACAGGGTTAGTTTGAAGATTAATGTGAAGGTTAGGTTCTCAGAAAGGGATAGTGTGAAAGTTAGGGTTATGACAGGGTTAGTGTGATAGTAACAGGGAGGGTTTATATGAAGGTTAGGGTTTCGGGAAGGGTCAGTGTACGAGTTAAGGTTATGGTGGTTAATATGAAGGTTACAGGGAGGGTTATGCACAGGCTAGGGTTTCAGGAAGGGATAGCATGAGTATTACAGTTATAATAGGGTTAGCTTGAGGGTTATAGGGAGGGTTTATTTAGAGGTTAGAGGTTTAGGAAGTTTGAGGATTAGAATTATAATAGGGTTAGTGTGGGGGCTACAGGGAGGGTTTATGTGAAGGTTAGGGCTACGGGAAAGTATAGAGTAAGAGTTGGGTTTATGATGGTTAGTGTGAGGGTTACAGGGAGTGTTTATGTGAAGTTATGGTTTCAGGAAGGTTTAGAGTGAGATTTAGGGTTATGATGGTTAGTGTGAGGGTTACAGGGAGGGTTTATGTGAAGGTTAGGATTCCAGGTTTCCGCAAGGGTAAGTGTGAGAGTTACAGGAAGAATTACTGTAAAGGTTATGGTTTCAGGGAAGGTTGGTGTGAGAGTTAGGGTTATAATGGTTAGTGTGAGGGTTTATGTGAAGGTTATGGTTTCAGAAAGAGTTAGTGTGAGGGCAAGGGTTATGGTAAAGTTAGACTGATGGTTAAAGAGAGGGTTTAAGTGAAGGTTAGAATTTCAGGAAGGCTTAGTGTCAGGGTTAGGGTTATGATGGGGTTAGTGTGGGGATTGGTGTGAGGGGGCTCTAGGGCACACCACTGCTCTTTGCACTGGAAGCTCTTTTATTTACATTATAAACTACAGTACCAATCACAAAGTGTGCAGTCACAGTGAGCATTATAGTAGTAAATAATTTTCAAATGTCAATCTATAGAATATTGATACAATATACAACTCCACATCTGACACAATGGGCCAGATCCACAAAAACCTGGCGTAACTTAAAAAATCCCATTTAAGTTACACTGCCTTAAAATTTCTACCTAAGTGCCTGATCTACAAAGCACTTATCTAGAAATTTCAGGCTGTGTAACTAAAATTCCGCCGGCCGTACTGCGCATGCGCGAAGTTACGTTACGCCGAGTTTTGAGGATCGCGACGGCTTAAAAAAGTTGCGTCGGGAAAAAAAAAAAATGACAGCGTCGCTCGGCATGCATTCCTGAGGGAGAACTCCATGCCAATTTTCAAAGAAAAAACCGGCATGGGTTCACCCCCCAGGAGCATACCAGGCCCAGGTATGGGTTGTAAGGAGACCCCCCTACGCCGAAAAATCGACGTAGGGGTCCCCCTACAATCCATACCAGACCCGTATCCAAAGCACGCTACCCGGCCGGTCAGGAAGGGAGTGGGGACGAGCGAGCGCCCCCCCCTCCTGAGCCGTGCCAGGCCGCATGCCCTCAACATGGGGGGGTTGGGTGCTCTGGGGCAGGGGGGCGCACTGCGGGCCCCCCCACCCCAGAGAACCCTGTCCCCATGTTGATGAGGACAGGACCTCTTCCCGACAACCCTTGCCGTTGGTTGTCGGGGTCTGCGGGCGGGGGCTTATAGGAATCTGGGAGTCCCCTCAAATAAGGGGGCCCCCAGATACCGGCCCCCCACCCTAAGTGAATAGATATGGGGTACATCGTACCCCTATCCATTCACCTGGAGGCAAAAAGTTAAAGTTAGTAAACACACAACACAAGGGTTTTTAAAATAATTTATTATTCAGCTCCGGATGCCCCCCCTGTCTTCTTTATTAGCTCAATTAGCAGGGGGGGCTTCTTCTTCCACTCTTCGGGGGTCTTCTCCGCTCTCCGGGGGGGGTTTCTTCTTCCACTCTCCGGGGGGGGGCTTCTCCGGACTCCGGGGGTCTTCTTCCATCTTCTCCCCTCTTCCGCCGTTGACTCGGCGAAACCCCGGTTCTTCTGCAGATGTCCGGTGCCTTCTTCTTCAGCGCTGGCTGCCTGCTATCTTTGTGTGTTAGCTCAATTTCTAACAGGCAGCCGGCGCGGTCTTCTGTGACATCAGGGTCTTCTCTTCTGTTCTTCTCCCCTCTTCCGATGTTGACTCGTCGCATCTTGTCGCTGTAATGATGGAAGCGCGCCTTGCATCCCATTTATATAGGCATCACCGTCCCATCATGCTCCGGCAGGTACCCACGTGGTGGGTGCACGTGGGTAGGCACCCACCACGTGGGTACCTGCCGGAGTCAACAGCGGAAGAGGGGAGAAGATGGAAGAAGACCCCCGGAGTCCGGAGAAGCCCCCCCCCGGGGAGCGGAAGAAGAAACCCCCCCCCCCCCCCGGAGAGCGGAGAAGACCCCCGGAGAGTGGAAGAAGAAGCCCCCCCTGCTAATTGAGCTAATAAAGAAGACAGGGGGGCATCCGGAGCTGAATAATAAATTACCCCATATCCATTCACTTAGGGTGGGGGGCCGGTATCTGGGGGCCCCCTTATTTGAGGGGACTCCCAGATTCCTATAAGCCCCCGCCCGCAGACCCCGACAACCAACGGCAAGGGTTGTTGGGAAGAGGTCCTGTCCTCATCAACATGGGGACAGGGTGCTCTGAGGTGGGGGGGCCCGCAGTGCGCCCCCCTGCCCCAGAGCACCCAACCCCCCCATGTTGAGGGCATGCGGCCTGGCACGGCTCAGGAGGGGGGGGGCGCTCGCTCGTCCCCACTCCCTTCCTGACCGGCCGGGTAGCGTGCTTTGGATACGGGTCTGGTATGGATTGTAGGGGGACCCCTACGTAGATTTTTCGGCGTAGGGGGGTCTCCTTACAACCCATACCAGACCTAAGGGCCTGGTATGCTCCTGGGGGGGAACCCATGCCGGTTTTGTTTTTACAAATTGCCGTGGAGTTCTCCCTCGGGAATGCATACCAAATGCCGTCGCTGGAATGGGCTTTTACATGGTGTGACTAGTTTACACTTTGTAACATCAGCCCTAGTTTTACACTTGCAAAATAACACTTACGGCGAAAAAACGAAGCTGGAAAGCTTTGTGGATCGCCTTAAGTGCTAATTTGCATACTAGAAACGGCATTTCGACTCGAAATGCCCCCAGCGGCGGATGTGGTACTGCATCCTAAGATTCGGCAGTGTAATTCAATTACACATGCCGGATCTTCTGCCTAACTTTGGAAAAAGCCTTTTGAGGATCGTTTCCAAAGTTAGACACAGACTGAACAGCAGTTAAGTCTGCGTATCTCTTTTGAGGATCTGGCCCAATATTTTTTGTTCCTCACAGATTTAGCAAATATTCTTTTGCATACAGGCATTCACTTATATAGACCATAACTCATAAATTACTCAATAAATCTTCCATTCAATATGAAAACTCCATTTGACTGTGTTGACATTTTATGTGCATGAGAAGTTCTGAGATGCTTATAGCTCTATGATTATCTCTCTGAATAGGCAACATAATCCTGTTAGCAGAGAAACATGTCATAACCCTGACTAGACTTATAAGCAGTTAGTCTTACTACTGGGCCTGTACTCCAATGTTGTATTAGTAAAGCAAAGTAAAAGAGATTGTGGACCTGATTTACTAAAGTGTGAAGTAATGAATTGCAGCTAAAGTGTACGTAAACTCCAACAATTAACTTATTGTATTTGCTCTCTGGGTTTTATGGGTTTGAAAAGTGCAAACTGATCCTGTCAGAGGCCCTGTGAGTTCCTAACTTCCCGTGGTCTCTACCTCTACTGATGAGGAGAGGGAGGTGAAAAGGGAGCCCTTTTCTAAGGTGACAACATTGCTCATTTGTAGATACAGTTTGGTGAGTGAGCATTTTCACCCTAGGACAGGAAGTGTGTTACTGGCAAAATCACTAGGTGAAAATAAAAAAATAAAAATGCAGCCACCACATATAGAGACTGGTA
Source organism: Rana temporaria (assembly GCF_905171775.1). Lineage (NCBI taxonomy): Eukaryota > Metazoa > Chordata > Amphibia > Anura > Ranidae > Rana > Rana temporaria. The sequence continues at coordinate 229,656,605 of NC_053491.1, read as the reverse complement.
AGCTGCAATATAATACATTTTTGTTTTTGTGTTTTGATATATTTTAAGTGACCCACTTTTTTACTTTGAACATCTTATGGACAAAAGAAGACCTAAGTTATCTCTTTAAATGTTAGGATGCCTGTATCCACTTAATTTCACTTCACAGTTCTTGTCCTTTTTATCTTTAACATTTTGTTACCATTAGTAATGGTTACTCCAAAGTATATCTGCCCCAAAATGTGTGCAGTGTGTCTATGACCTGCACATTGATTTTAAATATATATAATGGAATGGGGTGAGTTCAGAGTTCTCAGAAAAATTTTATTTCTATATAGTGAGCATGTTTTTGTATTCTAGGAAAGAAAGGCAATTTTATATTTTTTTATTTTGTTTCAAAAGGTACCTATTGTAATTATTGTACATTATAATCAGACTTTTACTAAGGATGTATTTTTATGTCATGCATTAAAATCTGCATGGTAAGAGCACTTATCTGAAGGAATAATCCAGAAATACTTGATTTAATTATAGGCTTCTTCGTAGAGTAACGCACTTTAGTGACTCAGGACACGTAGGCTATAGCCATATACATTTTTCTGATAAAGATTTCCAGTAAATGAAAATGTTCTTGTTCTGGATAAATAAATTCACTACTACCATGTACTGTCACTTAATTTGCCTGGCAACCGAGTACATTGTAAATATGCTAGAACATTTCTGTAACTAAATGGTTATTGTCTCTTGATTAGGAAACAGTACATTACTTGGTTATTATAACAAAAGCTCAAATCATGGAGTATGCCCTGCATAACAGTGGCATGAACAAAAAAGTAAGCATCACCAGAGGAAATCTGATTTTGGGTCCTCTTCCATCTTGGCTTCATACCGGGTAAAAGGCAGCCCAGAAAGCCGTTATTGTCTGTTATATAGCCTAACTGAGCTTTTGATAATTTAGTATAGAAGGGGTAATGATAAAGTATAACTGTTAGCAAATATAAGGTTTCCTGTTGCTTTTTCTTTAGCCAGATCGTTTTAAAGTGGTAGTAAACTCTTTACTACCACTTTTACCTACAGGTAAGCCTATAATAAGGCTTACCTGTAGGTATAAAGAATATCTCCTAAACCTGTACGGTTTAGGAGATATTCCCCTCGCAATGCGCCACTGATTGCAGCCGCGCATGCGCAGGGGTATCCTCGGCTAAAGGCCCGGCAGCCGCCGAACCTTGCCGGAATGAAGTCTCCCGCGCAGGAGTGACGACATCAACGCTCCAGCCAATCACAGCGCTGGAGCGGCGATACCCGGAAGACACGCCGAGGCAAGATGACATCTCGCTCGGCGTGGACCAGGTAAGTTCTCTACACCTCGTTCCAAGGTAAGTATTTCATAATGAGCTAGTATGCGGTGCATACTAGCTCATTATGCCTTTTGCCTTGCAGGTGTAAAAATAAAATAAAAATTATTGTGGGTATACAACCGCTTTAAGTGATGATGTTTTGAATCACATGCAATAATAATTCTTTATGAGGTTGAATAGAATATTGATCACATGAATAGAAATGATCTTGTGTTATCTAACCAAATTGTAATGTACATATAACATGCTTTTGACTTTTAAGGCTCTTGGAGTTGGTTAATAGTTAACTTAGTCCCTTTAGGCTCCATGCACACTATAATTTGTTTAAGCTCCTAGAATCTGTTATAAGCATTTTTTTTCTGCTCCAAAAAGTAATCAGTGTTATCCTAAGTGTCCATGCACACTACTTTAGGCTATTAGGGCCAGATCCTCAAAAGAGATACGCAGGCGGATCTGCTGTTACGCCTGCGTATCCCTGTTTCTATCTTTGGAACTGATCCACAGAATCAGTTTCCAAGAGATAGACAGAAGATCCGACATGTGTAAGGGACTTACACTGCCGGATCTTAGGATGCAGTACCGCATCCGCCGCTGGGGGCATTTCGAGTCGAAATGCTGCCTCGGTATGCAAATTAGCACTTACGGAGATCCACAAAGCTTTTCAGCTTCGTTTTTTCTCCGTAAGTATTAGTTTGCAATCGTAAAATTAGGGCTGCTTTTACAAAGTGTAAAGTTAGTACACCTTGTAAAAGCAGACCCTTCTTTCCAGCGACGCTGTCTTTTTTTTTTTTTATATTTTTTTTTTCCGCCGCAACTCGTTTTTTTTCCCGACGCAACTTTTTTGACACGGCGCGATTCACGAAGCTCGGCGTAATGTAATTTCGCGCTATGCACGTCGGAAAAATTACATCACGAGCATGCGCAGTACGTCCAGCGCGGGAGCGCGCCTAATTTAAATGGGACTCGCCCCATTTGAATTGGGAACGCCTTACGCCGGCCGGATTTAAGTTACACAGCTGAAAATTTCTAGGTAAGTGCTTTGTGGATCGGGCACTTAGGTAGAAATTTTCAGCCAGTGTAACTTAAATGGGAATATTTAAGTTACGGCGGCTGGCTGTGGATCTGGCCCTTAGTGTTTTTTGAGCTTCAGCGTCTAGGAGCAGAAAAAATTTAGTTTTTGTAGAGTTTCCTAGAGCGATTGTTCATCAGAAACGCTCCTTAATGCAGCTAAACGCTCCTAAATGCTCCTAATAGCCCTTTTTGAGATTTTTTTCCCCTTTTACTGAAAAAATGCTAATAAAACGCTAAGGCTTCTTAACGATCTTGAACACTTCTAAAACGCTGCTTAAACGCTGCTAAAACTCTTCTAAAATGCTGCTAAAACTCTCCTAAAACGCTGCGAAAACACTGTTAAAACACTACTACAAAAAGCTGCTATCAGCATTTTTTCTAGCGTATCCTTAGCTTAAAAAAAAAATGCTTGTGTGCATTGAGCCTCAAACTGCATACAAGATGCAAAGCTTCCAATTAGAAAGAAATAAAAGAACAAATAACACCTCTCTTTTCTCCCTCCTTCTGTTGGCCTGACATCTTGAAAGTGACTGTAAAGCCAATAAAAATTGCCCTCTACTTGCCAGCTGTCTATCGTAATCGGAAATGTGACAAGTTGCTACAAGTTACTGCACTTTTTCATTAATCTTTGCCCTCCTTTAATTATTAGAATAATTTGTAAGCCAGCCTGGAAAAAAATGGATCACCATGTCCGTTGCTGCTTAATTTTCTATATACGGTTAGCCAATAAAGAATCAGATTTATTTCACTTTCTTTTTTGTCTCTAAAATTCAAAATAAAATGCTGTTAATTACCTTTTGGGTATCATAGTAGAAAACCTCTTAGGATATAAAACAGCACAACGTCTAAAAAAATAACTATAGAATTAAATCAAACTGTTGCGTTGACTGTGGCCAATAGCATATAATGTGTTACATAGACACAGGCTTAACACCACAATCATTTACAAGAACAGTTACAACAAAAACCTATGAAGATAACATTAAACAACAGCTTATGCATGAATCGGCTTTTATCACCCTGTCAATTTTGCATATATTTCTTTTGGGCATATTATTAAGTTATCCAATCACGCAAAGCTTGGATTATGTCAGAAACAGCCTTTTCAAAGATATTATTCAATTTTTAAACTACTAAAGGAAACATTCTTAAATTGTGAACCTGTCAAGTTCCATACATAACCTTCTTTTTCTTTTATGCACTAATCTTTTCTTCACAGTTAAGTAGCAAACAGGGTTTAATACAGGAGGCGCAACCAATGGATAAGGCATAATAAACAAAAATAATAAGCACATACAACACCCAGTGACAACTAACCTGTAAGCAAAGACAAATAAAACACAGCGTTAAATATAATAAAACTGTGTTGGGACGGAGACTTAATAAAATGTGACAAATGTCTATTTGTGCTCAAAGCATAATAAAATATAGCAATCAGAGTATAAAGAAATTCTCAAAATAGTCAAAACATGAATAATGCATAGTGTATAGACATACTATAGGTATTACAGTTAAGAATGTATTTTTTTTCTCTGAGTGACCTTCAGATATACTCCATATACAAGAAGGCATTTCTTAGAATTTATCGATGCATAAACTGTCAGGCACTCGCTTAGATAGTATTGTGAACTTACAGATAAAGAACCAGCCGGAAGGTGTTGTTGTATGTCACAGCTACATTGCTTATTCTTCCCAGAGGTCATCAAGGCTTTGCTAATACATACACAAGTATATAACATCACATGGGTACTTTGCATCATTATTTCAAGAAAATAGACAGTTTGTTGAAAAATTTAAGCTATTATTGTGGAACTCTTTGGAAACCGAAGTGGGGAGAATAACAGACTGAAACAGCATCACATCATAGACTTCATTTATTGTCTATCTTGATAGCTAGAGCAATAGGTAAAGCTGGAGGGAATGTATAGTGGCTTCATACAGTACACCCAAACACACACTTTATTATTGACATGGATAAAAAATATATATATATATATATATATATATATATATATATATATATATATATATATATATATATATATATATATATATATATATATATATATATATATATATATTTTTAGTTATGTAAACATGATAATTACTTTATATATTTTATTATTTTTGTTAACTAGCAGGTGACGTTTTAGGCTCTTTTTCCTGTTGTAAATAGCTTGTTGTTTACAGGACTCAATAGCTAAAGCTAAAATGCAATAGCTCATGCAAACACACAAAGTGAAGCGGGTCAGATCAAGGATTTATCCCTGGTCAGACAGATTTGTCTGAGGTTTTATTCAAAGACGATAGTGTTTCCTGTGGATAACTCATGGGGGTTGATTTACTATAGGCAAATAGTGGATTTACCCTGGAGCTTCGCGAATGAAGTGAAGCTCCACAGATTTCCATCAACTGGTCAAGTGCAAGCAAAAATGTAGTTTTTTACAACATTTTCTTGCTTGTCATAGGGTGTTCCATGCAAACTGAAACTTCACCACAGATCTGGGGATAAGATCTGAGGATAATTCCCATGCAGATTGCAACTGCACTTGCAAAGTTAACAGTCTATTTTCCTTTAGTAAATCAAACATACAGTGTTATAGAAATCTTTGTAATGCACTGAATGTTCGCTAAAAACTGATACATAACATCAAAACCTTAAAAAAATCTGATAAAATTGATCCAAAACCATGTTAGATTTCCTTTACAGGGGTTTTCTATTTTCTCGATACCAGTGAAAAACTTGCTCAGGTTTATGCACTTTAATAGTTACCCACATTCAGGCCTTGGGTGCTTAATAGATTGGGACCTGCTACGATGACCTAGAGTACCATGGAGTTAATTCTTTCATGTTTGAATCATCGTTATGTCTGTTCTGCAAATAATACATTTTTAGTTTGCTTTTTGATTTTCAAAGTCTTCGTTTTTGAACAAACTGCAGGTTGAGGCACCCAAAATGCAGCATGCAAGTCTTTGCACTGCAACACATCTTGTTGGTACGGAAATATGCAGTTTTCTCATGCCCATGGATGGCTTGCACTGGAAAATGCTGCAAAAGGCATTACAATGTAGGTGGTGGATAAGCCCTATACCAAGCACTCACCTTAACCACTTCAATACAGGGCACATGTACCCCCTTCCTACCCAGGCTAATCTTAAGCCTGTTCCATATGACTTTTATTTATTTATTTTCACACAAATAGAGCTTACTTTTGGTGATACTTATTCACGACTGGGTTTTAACTTGTGCTAAATAAATGGAAAAAGACCAAAAATGTTTTATTCATTTCGGTTATATAATTTTTCAAATAAAAAATCTTTCTTCAGAAATTTAGGCCAAATTGTATTTCTTTGGTGAAAATAACCCAGATCAGTGTTTATTATTTAGTATGTAGGAAAGTCAACAAACTATGGTATATACGGTACAGTATATCTGAATATTGATCAATCCTGATGTACTGATGGTCTATCTATTTTCTTGAAGCCCGAAAATGCCAGAACAGTGCAAATATACCCCAAATTACCCCTTTTTGGAAAGCAGGCAGTCCATGGCATTAAGTAAGAGGCATGGTGAGCTTTTTAAAGTTGTAATCTTTAGTCACAATTTTTGTTTAAATAAAGATCTTAAAAAAATGTTTTTATATTACAATTTTTTTTTCTTTTTACTTTCACCAGTGCAGTACATCATCATCCTATAACTGGTGTTTCAGTGATCAGGGACACTGACTAGTGACAGTATAAAAAAGAAAATGTTTAATAATTTTGTTTCAATTTTTTTATTTCTTTTTTTATTACACTTTTAATTTTATTTTATTTGTAGCACACTTTAACCGGAGTAATACAGTGTTATCCAGGGGAGAACTGACAACTCATGGGGCCCCCGGGCAATAGGAGCCATAAATGGAAGTGGTTAAAGCACACCCATTTTTTAACCACTCAGCACAAAGTAGCAAGTTATTCCTCCCCAGCTGCACATACTAACCTTTCCTTTAGTCCTCTTTCACTCTGTTCAGCCATTAGGAGCTAAGAAAGGAAGCAGTATGAACATCTGCTGTCCTCGTCGGTGGAGAAAGAGGTTCTTCTCTAAGTTGGCATTTTTTGAGGAGGGGGAGAGCACGGGTCACCTCTTGGCTAAAATTGCCAATTCACAGTAATGTTCTCCAGCAATTGGTCAGAGCACAGGCCACCTTGTGCACTCCCCGGATCAAATCTTGCAGGTACTGGCAGGATTTTATCAAGAGCTGCAATTTCCTACCTCAGTGTATCCTCTGGAGGAACTCGAAGGGTATTTGGCTACATTTCCAAACACCAGACTGCAGCTCAGCAGATGGATCATGACTCCCCTCTTAAGCTGGAAGCGATTGCTACATTTCCCAACTGCAAGGCACCTGGGGAGGATGGTCTCCCCATGGATATCTATAAACCATATACAGAGTTACTATTGCCACAAATATTACACGTTTTTAATGCTGCAAGGGAACAAAGCACTTTACCCTCGATGATGTTGAAAGCTAACATTGTCCTCATTTTAAAACCTGGTAAAAACCTGGAAGACCTGGGCTACTACAGACTGATATCACTATTGCAGAGCAACATTAAACTATTAGCTAAGGTACTGGCCCTTAGGTTGAATAGGATCATTACATCCATTGTACATTTGGATCAAGCCGGGTTTATGCCTAATAAGTCCACTGAGGTTAAATTAAGAAGACTTTTTCTCATTATGCAACCACTAGCCAAAACTGTTGGTCATAGAGCCCTGCTTTCCCTAGATGCTATGAAAGACTTTGATAGCATTGAATGGGTATATCTCTGTGTGGTCCTTAAAAATGTTTGCTTTGTGGAGGTTTACATCTCCTGGGTCCATTTACTGTATTGCCACCTTCAGGCTGCTATCCGGGAGTCAGGGTGAACGTTCCACACTTTCAATTTGGGGAGGGGCATCCGGCAGGGATGCCCTTTGTCGCCCCTGCTGTTTTCCCTAGCCAAAGAAACATTGACTATTCAAATCAGGGATAACTCGGCTATTACTGGTATCTGTTATGAAGATAGACAGGAAAAATATATATAGGCGGATGACAAAATTATATTACTTGGAGATACTGGCAATTCAGATAAATTGGTAGAAATCTATGCTAATTCTAATTGATGGAGGAGACATGAGTTCTGGGGAACCAGTGTGTGATATACCGCTTACTGCCTCTTTTAAATACCTAGAAGCTTGGGTGGCACCCTGTATCCGAGACTATGGTCGACTTAATATTTCCCCTTTTCTACAAAAATTTCAAGACTGCATAAAAACTTGGAACTCCCTATGCATGTCGGTGACGGTAAGGTAAATCTTATTAGGATGATTCTTATGCCCCAACTGCTATATCTTCTTTATAACTCCCCAGTAGTGGTCTCTTTAAAGACCTCTAGGATAGTCACTACCATATTTCATACCCTAATTTGTAAAAAAACGAATAAAACTTGATATCTTCAACGCCCCAAGAATGACGGAGGTCATGCATTGGCGAATTAATGGTTGTACTATTTGGCCTTTCAACTGCAACATCTGATAGGCACTATGCTCATGGAAGCAGAGCAATGTAATGTGGGTAGTAGTTCTTCGGTTAATGCAATGCTATACATGGGGGGGGCAACTCTATTCTGATGGCTCTCAAGGCCCAGGCTTTCGGAAAGCCACAGAAAATCAAAAAAAAAACTTAATCCAGAAAATATGGAATAAGGTCAAGTACCTTCAGGGAGCAATGGGTATTACAGAGTTTAGTTCCATCTGGTCAAACAATACATATCTTGAGTTAGCCAAATTACAGTACATTGCCTTGTGGAGGAGGTATGGCATTGTATATTTGAGGCAAATCTTTCACAAATCAGAGACTCCTCCCACAGTTAAAGTGTGGGTGGCTGCTGTGAGAAACACCATTCAAATGGAAAAGCTAATTTACCAACATAGGAGTTGCTCACATAAATATGAAAAACACTGGGACCCATGGTTAGATTTCCTGGGTGGATCTGACCATGGACAGGCTTCTGGCTCCTGTGGGTTGATTATACAATTTACCTTCAGTATTGGTATAGTGTTGGCAAGGTCATGTTTTATGTAAGTTACATCATACAGTATTTGCATTGCTCACCTTTTGGTGTAAGTACTATGTGGCTAATGTTGACACAAATCTGGTCTATTTCTGTATAATGTATAGAAAATGTGATTGTTTTTTTTGTTTTGGTCAGTATGTAAAAGTCATTTATTCGGATAAAAAAAAAAGAAAGGAAGCAGAGTGTAAGCTGTGTGTAAGCTCTGAGTCACTCTAGCTGGAGCTTACATGGAAAGTGTTCTGGCCCCCATGTGACAGTACTGGGCCAGTCAATAGGCACCAGTACTGTTTTATAGGGGATAGGTGAATCACTCATGTGCACCACCATATAGGAAAATATGAGGTATTACTACTGTTGGGTGAATGGAGTGGCGGGAGCTCAAAAATGTGTGCTGCGGTGGAAAGTTAGTGGCGGAATATAGATACATTTTCCTAACTGCTGTGGGTGGCCCATTATCAAAAACATATGGAACATGGTTTTGCTTTAGTGAAGATATTAGTGGGAGTATGAACTTCAATATTCTGAGTAATTATAGATGCTTCTTGCAGAGAACAGTTAATTACTCACACCAATTGGGTGAACAATATCAGCTTTATTGTGAAGCTGGTCATGTGAGACTTTACAATGTTATACCCAAAATTCTGTTAATACTATCTATTCAAATCTTTTCTGTGCTGTTATGCTACTGCCACCAGTGGGATGGTTACTTCTGCAGCTCCATCACCAATTTATTAAAGTGTGAAGTGAAATGAAGAGCACATCTGTGCATATCAGTAATTCAGTCATGTGGAGGAGGGTAAACAAAGCTTCTTTTTCACATGAATGGAAGTAAACAAGATCACTTCATCACATACTCTAAAACCCGGCTCAAAAACAATTGGGTTGTTCTAGTAGCCTTGGGCCAGATCCTCAAAAGAGATACGGCGGAGTAACTGCTGTTACTCCATCGTATCCCTTGTCCTAACTTTGGAACTGATCCACAGAAGCAGTTTTCCAAAGTTAGGCAGAAGATCCGGCATGTGTAATTGAATTACACTGCCGAATCTTAGGATGCAGTACCGCATCCGCCGCTGGGGGCATTTCGAGTCGAAATGCCGTTTCTAGTATGCAAATTAGCACTTAAGGCGATCCACAAAGCTTTCCAGCTTCGTTTTTTCGCCGTAAGTTTTAGTTTGCAAGTGTAAAACTAGGGCTGGTGTTACAAAGTGTAAACTAGTCACACCATGTAAAAGCCCATTCCAGCGACGGCATTTGGTATGCATTCCCGAGGGAGAACTCCACGGCAATTTGTAAAAACAAAACCGGCATGGGTTCCCCCCCAGGAGCATACCAGGCCCTTAGGTCTGGTATGGGTTGTAAGGAGACCCCCCTACGCCGAAAAATCGACGTAGGGGGTCCCCCTACAATCCATACCAGACCCGTATCCAAAGCACGCTACCCGGCCGGTCAGGAAAGGAGTGGGGACGAGCGAGCGTCCCCCCCCCTCCTGAGCCGTGCCAGGCCGCATGCCCTCAACTTGGGGGGGTTGGGTGCTCTTGGGCAGGGGGGCGCACTGCGGGCCCCCCCACCTCAGAGCACCCTGTCCCCATGTTGATGAGGACAGGACCTCTTCCCGACAACCCTTGCCGTTGGTTGTCGGGGTCTGCGGGCGGGGGCTTATAGGAATCTGGGAGTCCCCTCAAATAAGGGGGCCCCCAGATACCGGCCCCCCACCCTAAGTGAATGGATATGGGGTACATCGTACCCCTATCCATTCACCTGTAGGCAAAAAGTTAAAGTTAGTAAACACACAACACAAGGGTTTTTAAAATAATTTATTATTCTGCTCCGGATGCCCCCCCTGTCTTCTTTATTAGCTCTATTAGCAGGGGGGGCTTCTTCTTCCACTCTCCGGGGGTCTTCTTCCACTCTCCGGGGGGGGTTTCTTCTTCCGCTCTCCGGGGGGGGGCTTCTCCGCTCTCCGGGGGTCTTCTTCCATCTGCTCCCCTCTTCTGCTCTTGACTCGGCGAACCCCGGTTCTTCTGCAGATGTCCGGTGCCTTCTTCTTCAGCGCTGGCTGCCTGCTATCTTTGTGTGTTAGCTCAATTTTTAACAGGCAGCCGGCGCGGTCTTCTGTGACGTCAGGGTCTTCTCTTCTGTTCTTCTCCCCTCTTCCGATGTTGCCTCGTCGCCTCTTGTCGCTGTAATAATGGAAGCGCGCCTTGCATCCCATTTATATAGGCATCACCGTCCCATCATGCTCCGGTAGGTACCCACGTGGTGGGTGCACGTGGGTAGGCACCCACCACGTGGGTACCTGCCGGAGCATGATGGGACGGTGATGCCTATATAAATGGGATGCAAGGCGTGCTTCCATCATTACAGCGACAAGAGGCGACGAGGCAACATCGGAAGAGGGGAGAAGAACAGAAGAGAAGACCCTGACGTCACAGAAGACCGCGCCGGCTGCCTGTTAGAAATTGAGCTAACACACAAAGATAGCAGGCAGCCAGCGCTGAAGAAGAAGGCACCGGACATCTGCAGAAGAACCGGGGTTCGCCGAGTCAAGAGCGGAAGAGGGGAGAAGATGGAAGAAGACCCCCGGAGAGCGGAGAAGCCCCCCCCCGGAGAGCGGAAGAAGAAACCCCCCCCGGAGAGTAGAAGAAGACCCCCGGAGAGTGGAAGAAGAAGCCCCCCCTGCTAATAGAGCTAATAAAGAAGACAGGGGGGGCATCCGGAGCAGAATAATAAATTATTTTAAAAACCCTTGTGTTGTGTGTTTACTAACTTTAACTTTTTGCCTACAGGTGAATGGATAGGGGTACGATGTACCCCATATCCATTCACTTAGGGTGGGGGGCCGGTATCTGGGGGCCCCCTTATTTGAGGGGACTCCCAGATTCCTATAAGCCCCCGCCCGCAGACCCCGACAACCAACGGCAAGGGTTGTCGGGAAGAGGTCCTGTCCTCATCAACATGGGGACAGGGTGCTCTGAGGTGGGGGGGCCCGCAGTGCGCCCCCCTGCCCCAGAGCACCCAACCCCCCCCATGTTGAGGGCATGCGGCCTGGCATGGCTCAGGAGGGGGGGGGACGCTCGCTCGTCCCCACTCCTTTCCTGACCGGCCGGGTAGTGTGCTTTGGATACGGGTCTGGTATGGATTGTAGGGGGACCCCCTACGTCGAATTTTCGGCGTAGGGGGGTCTCCTTACAACCCATACCAGACCTAAGGGCCTGGTATGCTCCTGGGGGGTGAACCCATGCCGTTTTTTTCTTTGAAAATTGGCATGGAGTTCTCCCTCAGGAATGCATGCCGAGCGACGCTGTCATTTTTTATTTTTTTTCCCGACGCAACTTTTTTAAGCCGGCGCGATCCTCAAAACTCGGCGTAACGTAACTTCGCGCATGCGCAGTACGGCCGGCGCGGGAGCGCGCCTCATTTAAATGGGACTCGCCCCATTTGAATAGGAACGCCTTGCGCCGGCGGAATTTTAGTTACACGGCCTGAAATTTCTAGATAAGTGCTTTGTGGATCGGGCACTTAGGTAGAAATTTTAAGGCAGTGTAACTTAAATGGGATTTTTTAAGTTACGCCAGGTTTTTGTGGATCTGGCCCCTTATGTTGATGTTGGAGGGTGCTTTCTGCTCCAAAGGCTTTATGCACTACTTTTCCTCAGCCACCACTCTTTGAGAATTAGAAACTGATAATCAAACAATTAAAAAAATAAAGTTTTGAATGTTTCCAGTAGCATGATGTGAGCTCCCTGGTCCTGGGCTATCAAATGAATGACATGGCAGTATCTTGAAGCTTATCATTATTGTGCATATTGCAGCATTTTTAATGCGAGAAACAAATGCCGCTTGTAGCATTTTTAGTGATTGAACACACCTTCACATACTGTATTTGCATGTACAAACATTTTATATACTCTATATTGTACAGGACGCCAGGGATGGGTCCTTAATGGAAGATATGTTTCCTTTTAAAGGGAAAGACTCATATGCATTTTGAGTAGTCAGGTGTTTTTACCCATGCAGGGTGAGGGTTTCTGGGGTTAGTCCAGTTGGAGAGAAGAGGACTGATTTACAGTTCTCTCAGGTAAGTCTTCACTTGGGACCCAGACAAAGGCATCTCCAGACAATTTTGGGGAGGGATGCTGTGCTGGTGCTAGAAGTACTGTATGTGTAAGCGTGCCAATGTGGTGTGCTTTGCACATATGCAGGTGTGGCCAGCAAGTGGGTGTTTCTTAATGGTCAATGGCTTGTACTGTGACATATTTTTTTAGATCAAATAAGACCTAGGGTCGACCTGAAGAGAATGTGAGAATAAAATAGGCCTCACACCATAATGAACTCCCATCTCAGCACAGTAGTTAACCAGCGCACGGTTCAATAGTTAACCCTCAGCATGGCACAGCAATTAACCCCTAGCATTGCACAATATATAACCCCCCAACACTGCACAAAAGTTAACTGCAAACTTTACACAACAAATAACCACCAACTTTGATCAACAATTAACCCCTAACATTGCACAACAATTAACCCTCAGCATGTCACATCATTGAACCCCCATCTCAGCACAGTAGTTAACCAGTGCACAGTTCAATAGTTAACCCCCAGCACAAGACAGTAATAAATCCTCAGTGTGACACAATATTAGAGCCCTGGCACGAGCACAGCACAGTAATTAACCTCCAGCACCACACAATAAATAACCCCCAACATTGCACAATAATAAACCCTCCCCCCCGGCAGTATAGCAATCAGTGTGTCCCCCTCCTTGAGAAAAATACAACATGGCATATATAGCAAAGAGGTCAGCATTATATAGCATAAAGAGTGTGGAGGTCAGTACTTCATACAACATTAATTTCCCAGTGTGCCCTCTTACACTGGTGTCAATACTTAGTTTATCCCCTTAAATTGGTGGCCAGTGTGCATCTGCACAATAGTGGTTAGTGAGCCCCCTGTACAATCGTGATCAGTATGTCCTCTGTATACTGGTAGCCAGTGGCCCTGCATACCGGTGGTCAGTGTGCCCCTGTATACCTGTGGTCATGGCTTTTTTCTAAAACAATAGGTGCAGGAACTCAACCACGCGCCCACGACAATACATAAGACCCCCTCCTCCCCAGGGAGAGAGCATGTTACATCAAATGGAGGGTTTGGCCAAAATGTACTTAATGCAGGAGGATCTTAAAGGGGCATTGTTAACTACTTCAGATCCGTGCTATAGTCGAAAAATGGCTACAGCGCGGACCTAATTTGGTGGTAGGACATCCGTGGATGTCCTCCTGTGCTTGAGCGGCCTGCGCACCTCTGCAGGGTGCGTGCGGCACGCTCTGTGATCAGCGAGTCTCTAAAACCCCTTACCACGTGATCAGCTGTCAGCCAATGACAGCTGATCATGTGATGTAAACAGAGCCGAAACATGATTTTTTTTTCTATCTCTTTTGTTTGTTTAGAGATAGATTAAATACCACCAAAAGAAAGTTCTATTTGTGTGAAAAAAATTATAAAAATTTCATTTGGGTAGAGCATTGTATGACCGCGCAATTGTCATTCAAAATGCGTCAGCGCTGAAAGCTGAAAATTGGTCTGGGCAGGAGGGGAGTTTAACTGCCCAGTAAGGAAGTGGTTAAATACCAGGAGTGTGTTACACACAGGGTGCAGGGTTCAGGAGTACGCTATGCACATTGTGCAGGGTTCAGAAGTGAAGTATCGAAGAGTGTGCAGTGTGCGTCATACAGAGTGCAGAAATCAGAAGTGCGCTACTTACAGAATGCAGGGTTGAGGAGCCTACTACATGCAGAAATCAGAAGTGCGCTACTTACAGAATGCAGGTTTGAGGAGCCTACTACATGCAGAGTTCAGGAGTGCACTATGTACAGAGTGCAGAGTTCAGAAGTATGCTACATACAGGGTGCGGAATTCAGGAGTGTGCTATGTACAGAGTGCAGAGTTCAGGAGTGCGCAGAGTACAGAGTTTTTCTCATTCTCTTAGATTAGATTGCATTTGATAGTGATACTGACCACCAAACTCAAAATGGAGTATAATTAAGAACAAGGAGAAGCACACCGCTCCAGGCAGAATCAGGTGCAAGGTAGATCGCAGGTGCAGACCTCGGCTCACCACCGTGGAAGACAAATAAAACAAGAAATTGGTCGCACATTGTGAACAAGCAAGCTATCGCTTGTGAAACACGTCTACCATTGCCTGTATCTGTCTGACCCTTTTGACAATAAAGATGACATCAAGATAAGTTGGAGTTCCAGTGTGCGACCAATTTCTTGTTTTATATGTATAATAGTATAATTAACACTAACATGAGGAGGGAGAGATAGTACGTGGGGAAAGATCACATTATTTTTATTGACATGCAGGGATCTTGCACACAGGTGGCTGTGCCTGTTCTATGTATTTGCAGTTGAATGTTCTACATCCAGGCAACCCAGGTGCAGTGTACAGCCTGTTGTTAGCATGAATAGCTGTATGCTGCTGTACTCATGTAAATGATAGCACCACTGTATACAGAAATAAAAAAGTGTACAGCCATTCATGTTAGTGACAGGCTGTACACTGCACTTGGGCTGCCTGGGTGGAGGAAATTCAGCTGCAATTACACTGAGGTAGTCAGTGTGCTAGATCTTAGGCCTCGTACACAGGACCGAGTTTCTCGGCAAAAAACAGCAAGAAGCTTGCTGGGGTTTTTTTTTTGCCGAGGAAACCGGTCGTGTGTACACTTTTCGACGAGGAAACCGTCGAGGATCTCGTCGGGCCAAAAAGAAAGCATGTCTTCTTTTTCCTGGACTGGAATGGGAAAATTTGGCTCAGCGAGATCCTCGGCGGCTTCACAAGGAACTTGACGAGCAAAACGATGTGTTTTGCCCGTCGAGTTCCTCGGATGTGTGTACGAGGCTTTTTTCTACAGTGTGGAAAACAGATGAATAGCAGAATGGAACTAGAGGACAAGAAACAGAGTGGAAAACAGATGAATAGCAAAATGGAACTAGAGGACAAGATCCTTGTATTGTGACACCAGCAAAATGTATGCTGACCAGCGTTGCTGGTGTCACAATACAGCTCCACAAATGGATTGAGAAAAGGATTTTGTTCTCTGATGGATCTCCACACTGGTTGAAGTTGCTTCTGTCCCTCTTTAAACCAAGTGTAGTGAGAAAAACACAGCTTGCAGGGATTACTACAGGGAAACTGTCTGCTGCTTACAATTTGTCCCCCATTTTAAGTTGTGTCCTCTCTTTTTTTCCACCCACTCCATCTGCTGACACCCCCTCCTGTTTGAGCTTAGAAGTCAAGTAAGGCAGGTAATGGGTACAATGCTCTTCCTATTGGCTGAGGAGGCAGCAGAGAGGTGGAGCAGCTGCAGGCTCTGCATTTTAACAGACACTGTATTGTCTGTATATCAATCCACCCGATACCCAGCTCCTTCTGGGACCAACTAAGATGTTTTCGCTGTATTCCTTTACAGGAAACGAGTCCCAACCTCCTGGCATCACATAGAGGATGTGCAAGTACAATGACAAAAAAAAAAAAACACTGACATATGCAAATACCAGTATGTGAATTTTGGGGGTGCTTGAACATTTTTAGAGGGTGTTTCAGCACCCACCTGTTGCCACCCCTCGACCCAGAATTTAGAGGTTCAGAAAAACTTTGGTCCACATGCAAGGGAGTCTTGCAAAGCAGCAGGAAAGGAAGCAGCACGTGTCTCTGAGGTAGTGTTGAGTTGTTCACAGCTGTGAACAAATGTGGACTCTCTTGAGACTGAGACTGTGTGTTGCTGAGCTCCTGCTGCTTTAGTTTTCCCAAAACCAAGTGGGATCCCTAAACTCTGATGTGATAACCAAGATTCTGGTAATGAGCTGTGTTGTGTGGCTTTCTTCATACGCAGACTATGAACTGTTTGCTTGAGTTTTGCTGATCAGCGATTTTTATCGTGACTGCGACATTATTGTGGACATATCGGAAACTTTTGACACATTTTTGGGACCATTGTAATTTTTACAGCAATCAGTGCTATTAAAATGCACTGATTACTGTGAAAATGGCACTGGCAGTGAAGGGGGTTAACCACTAGGTGGCGTTGTAGGGGTTAAGTGTGCCCTAGGGAGCGATTCTTACTGTAGGGGGGATGGCTGTGTGTGACAGGACAGTGATCACCGTTTCCGATTACAGGAAGCTGTGTTTACTGTCCTGTCACTAGGAAGACTGGGGAAATGCGTGTTTCTGACACAATTGCGGGTATGCCCGCGAACATCGAGTCCGCGGGATCTGCGGTTGGAGTAATAGAGCCCTCGGCTCTGCTGGCCGCCTCTGCCTCTGTGGCATGGACTTGTTATGTTCAAGTGTCAGATGCTGAAATAGGTATTTTTCTGTTCTGGGATTATATTAACCACTGGACATCCTTCGGCCAATTTAAAGGACTGGCTTGCAAGAAGTCTGTGTCCTGCGATCCTGCTAACCTCCAAAACTTTACACTGAATATACAATATCTCACAAAAGTAAATACACCCCTCAAATTCTTGTAAATATTTTATTGTTTTTATGTGACAACACTGAAGAAATAACACTTTGCTACAATGTAAAGTAGTGAGTTTACAGCTTGTATAACAGTGTAAATTTGCTGTCCCCTCAAAATAACTTAACATGCAGCCATTCATGTCTAAACCGCTGGCAGAAAAAGTGAGTACACCCCTAAGTTAGCCCAATTAGCCATTTTCCCTCCCCGGTGTCATATGAAGAGGCTTCCTTCTGGGATGACAGCCATGCAGACCAATGTGATGCAGTGTGCAGCATTTGGTCTGAGCACTGACAGGCTGACCCCCAACCCCTTCAAACTCTGCAGCAATGCTGGCAGCGCTCATACGTCTATTTCCCAAAGACAACCCCTGGATATGACGCTAAGCATGTGCACTCAGCTTCTTTGGTCGACCATGGCGAGGCCTGTTCTGAGTGGAACCTGTCCTGTTAAACTGTTGTATGGTCTTGACAAACATCCTCCAGCTCAGTTTCAGGGTCTTGGCAATCTTCTTATAGCCTATGCCATCTTTATGAAGAGCAACAATTCTTTTTTTTTTTTAGATCCTCAGAGGGTTCTTTGCCATGAGATGCCATGTTGAACTTCCATTGACCAGTATGAGAGAGTGAGAGCAATAACATCAAATTTAACACACCTGCTTCCTATTCACCCTGAGACCTTGTAATACTAATGAGTCACATGCAGGGCTGGACTGGGACAAAAATGTGGCCCTGGACTTCATCCAGACTGGCCCAGGGCACAACACATCAGGGTACAGTGCACATCAGGGCACGGTACAGAGCTCAGCACATCAGGGTACAGGGCACATGGCACATCAGGGCACAGGGCACATCAGGGCACATCAGGGCACGGGGGACATCAGGGTAGTCCCGATGGCCAGTCCATCCCTGGTCACATGACACCGGGGAGAACAGAAAATGTACATTGAGAGAACAGAAAATGTACATTGTTATACAAGCTGTACACTCAATACTTTACATTGTAGCAAAGTGTAATTTCTTTAGTGTTGTCACATGAAAAGATAAGAATATCTACAAAAATGTGAGGGGTGTACTCACTTTTGTGAGATACTGTATCTATACAGTATATATATATATATATATATATATATATATATATATATATATATATACTGTATATATATATATATATACTGTATATATATATATATATATATATATATATATATATATATATATATATATTTTTTTTTTAACTATGCACCATTGTCCCAAAGCAGCAGGAATGTGTCCATCCATTATTGACTTTAGAATACCCATGCACAATTATAATTCATCATACCTTTATGACAGCTTGTCACATGTGTCCAACATCATAGTGCTGAAGTGTAGTCTGAGTGGTTTAAGAAATCACTTTTACTTTCACGTGCACGTATCTATTGAAGAAGCAACCAATCAATGGCACAGAAACTGCTCATACTCAAAGCTTTTGACACTGCTTTGTGCCCAGGTGCTTTCAACACGGCAGCACTAAGAGTGATTTTATTATTACACTGCAAATTCATACCTACCAACTTGACCCCTTCCCCCCTTGAAATAATTTTCTGATCCTGCTTTTACTGCATTCTTTGTGATAAAATCACCTTGAGAGAACATCAGTAAGGTTAAACATGTAACCAAGTTGAGATTCCAGTTAACGTGAACCTATTGTGAAGTCATGGACAATGATAAGTTTTTAATGGACTCTAATTTACCATTTGATTGCCATACTACTACTGACCAAATGCTATCTCTTTGCTGAGATACAGGAGCTTCTTTAAATATGCAAATACTGACTTTCCCAATTTGCATAATAACTGTCTATAATCCCTTTTGCACATGCAGCTCCTCTCCTGTGAGATAACACAGCCATAGCACCAGGCTAGTCAGCACTCTGCCACCAGAGTCAGAGGAGATAACAAAGGTAATATTTTTTTTTGTAAATGGCTGTGTCCACCACCAGCTAATTTGCATGTCAGGAAAGAACAAGAGGAAGAGCTTTACTGAAATAATAAGCCAAGTGAGTTTAATCACATAAACAATAGTTATTTTTGTTAAATGCACAGTTATTACAAATAGGAAACAGGTTTCTTTCATTATTTCCATTCTGGTGATTGCAGAAAAAACACAGACATCAGACAGTGCTAGCCTAACTCATGGGGGCCCATTGATCCTTAAGAAAAAGGAGCCCTGATGGCTGGAAGCATGGCTATTCGGATTAAAGTAATTGCCCTTCCCTTGACAGCCTTATTTACCTAAAGATTGGCTAGCTACAGAAGAGTGAAGCAGAGGAGAAAGCAGCATAACGTGCATGATGGGTGAGTCTACTGTCTTCTTGGAGCCCGACCAGCAATCAGGAACAGGATCCCTGAAGCATTCAATGATAACAGCCTGTACATTGTTAATGAATCCAGACATTGTCCTGCAAAGAGTACGGGAGCTGCTGGAGATGGATAAAGCTGACTGACTTCTCAAATTAGTATCCTGCCCACCTTCTAGGTTGAGCCCTAGCCTGGATTGCTGCACAAGCAAGTGGAAGAGAGACGGTGGTTATACTTGTATTGCAGGTGCTTCTGGACTTGTATGCAGGAGACGTGCCATAGATGTATCCCTGCCCTCTCCCATCCAAACGGCTGAATGCAGGAGTGGATCACTCTGTTCCCTATTAATTCTGCTGCTTGGGCTTCTAGGAGAGCAGATTGCACTTGGAGCCTGCTGATGGCATTGTGGCAAACCCCATATGCTACAGAGGCTGAAGACTCCATCTCTACAATACCCAGAAACCGGCCTTAGTGTCCTGATAGGTACCACCACAGTTCCTGCACACATACCTTTGCATCTCCAGCAAACTATGAAGGGATGATCAACCCTATAATCAGGGATCATCCTTTCCCCCTCAGACAATCCAAACATAGCCTGCTAAAGCCACTTCAGCTAGACAAACGAAACCAGCAGGCATGCTCTTTTCAATGAGTTGCCTGCCTTCAAGCATCAAAAGGAATACATTTTCAGAATTCGAGATGCCTTTTCCTCTGTGCCTCTATTGCAACTCAGTGAGAAGGAATGTAGCCATATTTAGGGAAGAAAATTAAATTTAGATCAGAGGGTCCGAGGATAGGCTTTTGTTTGGTTATACAGATTCGCAAATGTTTTATTGTTGGTCCAAATGGATATTGATGTTATTGAGAAAGATTGTCATTACAAACAAAATCCATTGGGAGTGACGCAGAAACATGTGAGTGATGTCACCCAGCAACAATGCATGCTTCAGGGATTAGCTTACAGTAAGTGGATGCTACTATTTTCCAACATACTGTATATGCGGTAATTACGGATTAACTTGCATACAAGCCACCTACATATAGGCTGAATGGGATATACTGTCACAATGAACTGTTAATTAGAATAACTTTTTAAATTGCCTTTTATTACACATTGGGGAGCAATGACTGAACTAATTTCAATATTAATTCTTTATACAGGTAAATACTGATGCATTCATCAACTCTCCTACCCTACCAGTTAATCCATTAACAATAACATAGACAAAGAAGAATCCACTGTACAGTATCCTTCTTTTGACAAGGCATTATCCATAATTACAGCAGTGGGAGAAAATGCCCTTTAAGCTAAAGCAGATACTGAGTCTGCTTTCTGGCTCCTTCCAATCCATTTCCAATTCCTGGATTGCTATTTAAAAGATGATTATTTTGCAGATGTGTGCCTATCCATAGGCTGTTCAATATCCAATAGCATGGTCAAATTTTGAACTGTCAACAGCTTTCCAGACTGGGAACAATGGGTAGCCTGTCCGTTTACACCCGGCTGTCATCCAATCCACAAGATGGATGGGGATCTCCATCCGTCTGTTTGTATTGGATAGGATCAGATGTTGGTGGGTGTTAACACATGTTCATTGACACCCACCGCTCCATAGAGGAGACTGGAGGGTATGATCGGGTCCACAAAAAAATTGACAGATGGACCCAATTGGTTCGCCCGTGTAAAAGGGGCTTTATTCATACTCCATTGCCTGGAAGATTTTCTATTTGTAGGTCCATCAGCAAATAACATCTGCCTAGCCAATTTTACAGTATTTCAAACAACCTGTCTAGAATTCGATTTGAAGACAAGATGGTGGCTCAAGTACCAATTTTGTCCTTTTCAGGCATTTAGATACTTAACATTAAGTTAAGTTTTTGACTACCAACAGACAAACTGTCCTATTTGCAGTCAATGTTTAAGCTGGCCATTAATGTAATAATGTTTAAGGTAAAACAACTACAATCACTTTTGAGGTGATTTGTTTTTGCCTGCAGAGAAATAACCATGGGAAGAGCCTTTTGTAGACGTCCATCCTGGGCAAGGAAAGGTTTTATAGTGTCATATCATTATATATAGATTACCCAATACTATGCGTGAGGACTTTGATTTTGGCTTCCCTTTCTTGTTAAATTCACAGACAGCATATGTTCTTGCAGGTTTGGGGTCTTCTTGCAGAGAACTTCCAGCTGGATAACATGAGTGCAGTCATTGTTATTTACCAATCTTCATCCCCCCCCCCCTCCCCTCCTTACTGTTCCTTGATCTGTAAGTGCCTACAATTTATTGTCTGGCTTAAGGCAAAACACTTACCAGGGGGGGGCTAATTTCCAGTTACTGTCTCCGCAGGCAATAAAAGAGGATCTTCTGTGTCCAAAATGTTTTTGGACCATAGCTTGCAATATTGCTAGAATCTTTTAGAAGCTCCTCTTTAATACTCACACCATCTACCTTTCAGACCTACCAGTGAGTAAAGTATGAATGGTTATCATTGTCCAAATGAGGGTTATTAGGGTGATAGAGTTTCAGTATTCACTATGACAGACCACTATCATTGTTTTGCTATCTAATTTTCGTACATAAAAGGTAGGTCTTTGCATATTTGGATAGGAAGATGTGACATAAGACTTATTTTTGTGCCAGAAAATGAGGAGCATGAGATGAGATCAGTGAAGTTGTAGCCAAAAAGAAGAAAAACACCAGAATCAGTCCTCATCTAATTTTATTGTTTCCTGTTCTCCATCCTGGCATAACTTAGCAGGGATTCTTACATCTTTTGGACAGACTAGTGGGCAGAGGAGAGGAACTACGGCACGACAGGGAGCACTGACAGAGTTTTAGGGGTATCCTAAATGCATGCAGTTACATAAATTGGTTAATTTTTGGTACTGCTAGTTCATGCTAGAGAACATGAAATAGAAAGGTTCAGAGCATTTCATTTCGTTTCTGCAATTAAAGGGACATTGGCCATTGCTGTGCAGAATTTAATGATAATGACTGAGTTGTTATATGGTCAGAAATCTTGACATGCTTAATTTGAGTTACCGTAATAGAACCACAGGTTCGATCTTGGATTATAGTAGAAGAAAGTTTCATTCACATCTATCCAAATTAGTTATGATGAACCATGATACTCAGCACTCATGAACAGTCTTTCTTATGATCAGTCTTTCATGCAAACATTGGGCTAGATTCAGATAGCCCGCCGTAACTTTGTGCGGGCGTAGCGTATCTCAGATAAGCTACGCCGCCGTAACTTAGTGAGGCAGGTTCTGTATTCACCAAGAACCTGCGCCCTAAGTTACGGCGGCGTAGCGTAAATCTGCCGGCGTAAGCGCGCCTAATTCAAATTGCGAAGAGGTGGGCGTGTTTTATGCAAATAAAACATGACCCCACGCAAATGATGTTTTTGACTAATGGCGCATGCGCCGTCCGTGAAAGTAACCCAGTGTGCATGCTCCAAATTAACCCGCAAAAAGCCAATGCTTTCGACGTGAACGTAAATTACGCACAGCCCCATTCACGGACGACTTACGCAAACGATGTCAAATTTTCAGGAAAAAGCCTAACGTAAACGACGTAAAGAAATGCGCCGGGCGGACGTACGTTTCTGAATCGGCGTATCTACCTAATTTGCATACTCCTTGCGTAAATCGACGGAAGCGCCACCTTGCGGCCAGCGTAAATATGCAACTAAGATACGACGACGTAAGAGACTTACGCCAGTCGGATCTTAGCCAAATTCCGGTGTATCTTGTTTTCTGAATACAGAAAAAATATACGCCGGAGCAACCTAGAAGTTACGCGCGTATCAATAGATACGCCAGCGTAACTTCTTTATGAATCTACCCCATTGTTTTTAAAACAGTAGGGACCTATTCACACAATACACAAAAAAAAAAAAACAGAAATGCACAATCGTTTGCTACACAGAGCACCACATTACCTTTTAGTGTGTACAGTGCATGTGTAATGGGGTGCTATTGAAAATGACTGGTATTACAAAGCTCTGATGAATGCAATAAATGATTGCATTAAAATAACTTGCGTATTACCACAACAAAACAGTGTGACTTGGCCCTAAAAAAAATTCTACTAAAAAGTTGTTTGTTTGAAATATGTAAATACTGTATGTTTAAAACAATACCACAAATTATAAATATGCATGTGCATTGTTGTATGGAAATACATTGCATAAAAAAGATTGTTGTCTTAAAAACTCCAGCTATACAGATAATTTTTCCAAGGATAACTGTACATTTATAAGAAACTCCCTCTTCTCCACACTTCTTGATCTCAACCTCCACTAACTCCCTCAATGCCAACTCCTTACTTACTTCTGTACCAAAGCTTTTTCCTGCAGTGCTGTTTGCCTTTGCTGTGTGGAAATCCTCCTTAGCATCACCTGCACCTGCACACTGAGCCCTCATAGAATTGTATCGGGTCATTCTGGACACTGGAGCTGTTCCGTACAAGTCTATAAGGTCTTAACCTCTCAGTGCATTAAATGATTTCTGTTGAGGAGAGGTGTAGAACTCTCCTAGATACAGTAGGTTGCTAGGAAAGGTAGGTAAATTTAGATAATTTGGCTCTACTGTAATCAGTGGCTGCAGGTTTAATTGTTTCCCCCTGTCTTCTGGAGGATTCTAGAATGTAGTGGGCTGGAAAATCAGCAACCTGAAAATGAATGTTGCCTGAGCCAATTCCTGAGGGGGGGGGGGCTTGCCCAGATGTGCCTAGAGAAGTGCATATATAGTTTGGAGCATGAAGGAGCCCTGTTCTTTTGTAGGAGGACAAGTTCCCAGCCTTAATGACTGAATGAAGTGCAGCCAAAGTTCTTACAGGAACTCATCGAGGTCTCAGCAAAGCTACAGTTGGGGGGCCTACTGTTCTAGGAATAGCTGCAGCTAAAATTTTAACTGGTCTGCAGAGTTTACAGGACAAAGGTCTGTCTGGTATTGGAAGGAGGCACCCAAGCATCCAGGGACAATCTGAGTACAGACCTGAGTGTAGGATTTTTGTGACTGTTTGCTTCTACTATCCTTCGTGTATCGGTGCCAGAAGCTTGCTTGAATTAGGTCTCAGTGCTGCTCATTCCCTTAGCTGCTACTAGGGGGACTGTACAAAGAAACTTTAACAATGTGCAAAGAAACTTTAACAATGTGAAGACTATCCATTTGTTACTGTACAAATTTGCTGGAGTATCCTACAGCTCCTTACACCAAATCCAAGTATAAGTTTGCAATAAAGCATTAAATTAATAACTCCTAGAATGTTCACTGAGCCAGGACAAATGACAGTTGCTTTGTGCCTGGCTAGCAGCTACACCAAATAGGGAAAGAACCAGGCCATATCAGCGTGCCCTTTCAGGGGTGAGCGCTACAGACATAAACAGTGCAACAACATGCATGTCTGGTACATGGATAAGTAAGGAACTGGCATGGAGCGTGTTAGTGTAAGTTAGTCCAGGATAGAGGAGTTTCTTTTAAATGTCGAAGTGGAAAAACTTACAGCACCAACCACCTGTTAAAGGTGAAGCTTATACCTTTCAAGTGGTCAATGTGTTGGAACTCTGCTCTTGGCACAACTGCTAACCAACATTTCCAGGTGATGTAGAGCAGTGTTTTTCAACCAGTGTGCCGCAGCACACTGGTGTGCCGTGAAGAGTCCCCAGGTGTGCCACGGCAAAATGACCCCCAATATAGGCAGCTATCTGATGGCCACTTGGTTAATATTTATTATTACAGTGATGCCGGTCCACTGTGTAAAGCTCACTTCCCGCTGCCACAGGCACTCGGAAGCTGTGCGGACCTTTCTGACCGCGTGTTGCCAACCGATTACGTCATCGGTTGCTATGGGAGGGTCGGGCGCATGCCGCACGCACTGATATCTGTGACGTGTGAGCCTCGGGAATAGATGCTGGCTGGCGCGCGTTTCCCTGAGGGGAGGAGAAGAAGAACACCACGAGTAGGAAACAAAACAGCGAGGAGACACAGGTACAGTACTTGAGTAGATGAGCCATGAAGGTCATTGCATGGAGGAAGAGAGGGATCCTTTAATATCATGTCTCCCTCCTGATACCTCCATTGCCCACTCCGCTCTCCTCGTGTCACCCTGTCAGTCAGACTCCTCTGATGGAGAGAGAGATCAAGTACACGTTTTATCTGATAGAGCCAGCCAAGACAAAGAATCATCTGTAAACTAAAAATAGCAGGTTATGTCCACCTGGAGTGTGTCTGCCACCTTGGCATTCCCTACACCTGTCATTTTCATTGTATGATTAGTTTTTATTGCAGGCATGGTGTTTCTAAAAATAAAAAAATAAACTATATAACACTTGTTGGCACTTTCATTGCCTCACTTTTCATTGCAAGCATGGTGAATTTTTTAAATGCAATATAATATACATGGGCTATATGGGTTATTTTTGATGATGATAACTGTATACTTCAATCCTGCAGTTTGGCCGCAGCTCAGATGTAGCGAAGGGTACCTGCGGTTTTCATGTGTTTTTTTATTGACTTCTATTATGTCCCTTATTTTTGGTGTGCTTTCAGAAAATGTACCAAAAATGTACTACATAATAGAAGTTTATGAGAAACCACATGAAAACCGCAGGTATCCTGCGCTGCGGCCAAACTGCAGTATTGAAGTTTACAGTTATCGTTATCAATAATAACCCACATAGCCCATGTATATTATATAAAAAATAAATAAAATCACTATGTGAAAGTGCCCTAAAATGAAAATATCAGCCATAACCTTGGTATTGTTTTTTTACAACCAGTGGCTGGCTTTCTCATGAAAGCGTTCCAAGTGTTTTTTGAGCCACTGGAACGCTTTCAGAAGCGGCGGGAGGGGATGTCCCCCCTCTTCCACCGTCTTGCCTGAGAAACAATCCAAAAGGGACAGTGAAAAAAAAAAGTTTAATAAATAAGACAAGGTGTTTTAAGCTGTTGCTTATGGAGATTTTGAAGTACCAAAGTTTGTCATCATTCCACGAGTGTGCGCAATTTTAAAGCATGACATGTTAGGTATCTATTTACCCGCCATAACATCATCTTTCACACTATACCCACAAATTGGGGTATTATATTGTGTTTTGTTTTAATTAATTGAACCACTGTGCAAATAGCAAGTGGCATAATTTTTTTTTTCCAAATATTTGGTTTGGTGTGCCTCGAGATTCTGACAGATTTTAGAGGGTGCCTTGGTTGAAGAAAGGTTGAAAAACACTGATGTAGAGCATCATATCTTCTGTTGAGCACTGTGGTTCCTCCCATTGATCCTTTGCAAGACACAGTAGCTTACTGCAATTTGCTCATAAACAGAACAAACAAATAGAGTATTGTTTTTGAATTGGGTATTGAAGAAAAGTAAGCAAGCAAATATGCAGAGGATATAAAACAAAACTGTACACTGCCCTTAATAAAACATTCTTATGATCAAAGATGGTGGTTTTTAACCAGGGCTCTTAACTTCCAGTGCCATCTTTATAACGTTAAATATGATTGGTACTCTTCTATCTGAATAGCTGCTCCATTATACATTCTGGATAAGCATAACTCAAGCAAGCACTGTCAAATTTATAAACCTTATTAAATTATTTTACATTACCAGCTCAATTTTAGAAGACTTTATTTATTTATTTTATAACCATTTGCCGACCGCTGCTCGCTGATATATGTCGGCAGAATGGCAGCGGTAGGCAAATGGACGTACCTGTACATCCCCTTTAAGAAGACGTGGGTCGGGCGCACACGCACGTACCTGCTGCACTCTCCGTGACAGTGGGCCCCGCAAACGCGATGTTCACCAGTGGCCCGCAATCGTGTCACGGAACTGCAGAACAGGGGGATGCCTGTGTAAACAAGGCATTTCCCTGTTCTGCCCAGTAACAGGACACTGATCTTCTGCTCCCTGTCATTGGGAGCAGTGATCGGTGTCATGTCACAGGTAGCCCAGCAACCACACAGTTAGAATCACTCCCTAGGACACACTTAACATCGTCCTCGCCCCCTAGTGGTTAACCCCTTCCCTGCCAGTGTCATTTACAAAGTAATCAATGCATTTGTATAGCACAGATCACTGTATAAATGACAATGGTCCCAAAATAGCGTCAAAAGTGTCCGATATGTCCACCATAAAACTATCCCCTATTTTGTAGACGCTATAACTTTTTCGTAAACCAATCAATATACGCTTATTCCATTTTTTGTTAACACAAATAAGTAGAAGAATACATGTCGGGCTAAACTGAGGATTTTTTTTTATATATATATCTTTTTGGGGGGATATTTATTAAAGCAAAAAGTAAATAATATAGCTTTTTTTCAAAATTGACGCTCTTTTTTTGTTTATAGCGCAAAAAATAAAAACCGCAGAGGTGATCAAATACCACCAAAAGAAAGCTCTATTTGTGAGAAAAAAAAGACGTCAATTTTGTTTATGTCCAATGTCGCACGACCGCGCAATTGTCAGTTAAAGCGACGCAGTGTCAAATCACAAAAAATGGCCCGGTCATTGGCAGCCTAATCCTCCGGGGCTGAAGTGGTTAAATACGTGGCAGAGAAATATCTAAGACATGTCAACAATCAAAGCCAATGGAAAGGGAAGCAGGGCAAACTTTAAAGAAATATGTCTGCACCTTGCAAACAATCTATGACCTACTGATATTAAGAAGAACAGTATTTCTGATATCCACAACAGATAAGACCATTTTTATTCTGGTCAACTATCTTTCGAAAATAAAAGAGCAATGAAAACCTTTTAGTTGTTTTTTAAACTGCAAGGCTGCTTAGTCTTTGTTCAATGCTGTGAATTTGAATTTGTTTTTTATTTGTTCTTTATGGCTGAGACACTTGTGTTTCTAATGTTAGTCCTTATTGCAGGCACGGCTCAGAATAGTTCCCTGTGGGTTAAGTAGAAATCTCTCCACTAGAAATGCTCTTTTGATGAATGTGATGCCACTTTCTGCAGAACTTCAGTATGCGCTTTCACATCAGAGAAACTTTGTAGCATGAGATTGTTAATACGTGTGTCATCAATCATCAGCAAAACAAATTAGCTGGCCAGTCCTTTAAAAGCAGACAATCAAGTAAAACATACAGCTGCACGGGAATTACTGCACATTCACCATGTGCCAATTTCCATCCAGTTTTTAAAGTATATACTGTATGGATTGGCTTGTGTATTGTAGAAATGACCTGCAATTTCTATCCCAGCTGTTGTAAAGACACAGCTTTAAAAATGACCAAAAACCATACTCATAGCAGCTAAACATGTTAAGTGTAGCTCATACAGATGGGTTGGTTTATATTACAAAAATATTAAAGTCAGTCACTAAAATGAATTCTTGAGACATGGACTCCCTGTTTGGAGATTCTGTGTTTCATTCAGGTTCAGTTATGTCTCGTACACATGGTCGAACTTTCTGAGAAAAAAAGTCAGACAGGCTTTTTTTCTCTGAAAGTTCGGCCGTGTGTAGCCTCCATCTGACTTTTTTTTGTCGGAAGTCCAACGGACCTTAGATAGAGAACCTGTTCTCTTTCTTTCCTTCGGGCTTCCGACGGACTCACGGCAGACTTTTGCACAGTCAAAAGTCTGACCGTATATACGAGGTATTACAATGCACCATGCTACATTAGTCGTCTTCTCATGTTTTTAATCTAGGGTTTTGGGAAAACCATCTCCTGAGTCATGAAATGCAAGACAAGTGTTCCGAAACTCACCCTCTCTTCACCATACAAGTGACAGAAGCGATAGGCCACAGAAGTGACCAAATTCGGCATTACCATCCAAAAGCAGGTTGGAATGTATATAGATTATTCAAGACAAGAACATTTTCTTATGGGTTATATAAAGTCATGCTAAGGAATGCCGAGAAGCTTATGGTAATTCAGTTGTAATGGGTTCTGTATAGTTCAGGGAGATCAATGATAAGCTTACTTAGTGATTGGGAATCTTTTTTTAAAGCCGTCTCTGGAAAACACAAAATTCCTTCCACCCTTTCCTCCTGCCCCTCCT
This sequence comes from Rana temporaria, assembly GCF_905171775.1. Classification (NCBI taxonomy): domain Eukaryota; kingdom Metazoa; phylum Chordata; class Amphibia; order Anura; family Ranidae; genus Rana; species Rana temporaria. The sequence goes on along the minus strand of NC_053491.1, from coordinate 229,627,206 downwards.
CTCACCCCTACAGATGTTTTTGCTTGTTAAAATACCAAGCGAATCAATTTTATACTCACCAGCGTTGTCTGTCTGTGATGATGTTTTAGATGGGATGGACTGGTGATCCAGCACTGTTGAGCTGCCTGCACAGGCCAGTCACCACCATTCCACTCACGCTGAATGAACAAGTGATAACAACCAGGAAATGCGAGAAGTGTTGTATGGGTGTAGGGCGATAATGTCACAATGTCAAATGAGACAATTTCTTCAAAGCAAGGTTTAGGCAAACAGCTAAATGCACAGTCCTCGGAAACTTGTAATTGCCAGTGGGTTTGACATCTTGTTTAGCTAGCTGTGTGACCCAGGCACCACCCTAAAAAATTGCCAGATACTTTGACCTCCATTGCAACAATTGCACTGCTCAGTCCCGAACACAACTCCAGTCTGGTGATTGGACAGTGAAGGAGAAGTAGCATCATGTAGAGTCATTAGTCTTCTCTCCTGCACTATCAACAGTGTTTACTATGATCAAATGTGGCATTCAACAAAGCCTGCTAAATTCAGGTATTTAAAAATGCTTATGCAAATTCTGCTTGTTGTTTTTCCCATGGTTCCCCATGCATGCATCAGTGAATGTGTTTGCCTTGTGGCACTGGGGCTCAGACATCTCCTCATCACAGCTTACCTGCTGTTGGCAAATATGCACCAAACCCTTATATAGAGTACTGTATGGGGTTAATTTACTAAAGGCAATAAGCTGTCCACTTTGCAAGGGAAGTTGCACTTTGCAAGGGATATTTTCCCAGAGCTTTGTGGATGTGGTGAAATTTCACTTTGCAAGATACAGGCATAGCCCACTTTTAAGTATACAATGGGGTTTATTTACTAAAGCTGGAAAGTGCAAAATCAGGCTCACTTCTGGATATAAATCAATGAGCTTCTAACCCCAATTTGTTCAATTAAGGCTGATAATAAAACCTGGAAGAAAAAGAAAAGAAGGGAGGGCGCACCTAGTGCATTACCACTTAAATTTGATTAAAAACAGAATAAAAACAATGGTCTTACTCACAAAGAAAGCTTAAGTAAACGCTTATCAGACAGTGTTATATATATGATACACAAGAGAGAGGTATCACCACTTAAGCCTTGTACACACGACAGAGGAACTCGACGGGTGAAACACATCGTTTTCCTCGTCGAGTTTCTTGTCAGGCTGTCGAGGAACTCGACAAGCCAATTTTCTCCATTCCCGTCAAGGAAATAGAGAACATGCTCTCTTTTTGGCTCGTCGAGTTTCCTCGACGAAAATGTACACACGACCGGTTTCCTCGGCAAAAAAATATCTCCCACCAAGTTTCTTGCTGATTTTTGCCGAGAAACTCGGTCGTGTGTATGAGGCCTTAGGCTTTGAGGAAGGGGGTACGCCCCGGAAACGCGTCAGCCATCCGTTTGTCTGTGGTTCCACTGGCAGGTGCCGTGAGGTCCAGTTCCTAGCTGTCTGATAAGCTTTCTTTGTTAGTAAGACCAATGTTTTTATTATGTTTTTAATAAAATTTAAGTGGTAATGCACTAGGTCGGTGCGCCCTCCCTTCTTTTCTTTTTCTCTAGCTATATGAACACCCTTTGTTCTGAGGAGGGCTGCAAGATTCTAGACTTTGCCGTGAGACTACACTACACCACCCGGTTTGGCGAAACACCAGAGCGCAGGAGTATTTTGTTTCATTAATAAAACCTGGAAGCTCATTGGTTTCTGTGCAAAAGTGAGCCTGATTTTGCGCTTTCCAGTGTTAGTAAATGAACCAGATTGTGTACTTAAAAGTGGGGTATGCCTGTATACCCAATCACATGCAAGGAAGATTAAAAAAAAACAGCATTTTTGCTTGAACAGGATTGGATGATAGAAGTCAGAAGAACTTTACCACATTCACTAAGCTCTGGGGAAAAAAAACTTGCGTAAAGTGCAACTTTCCTTGCAAAGTGAGCAGCCTATTTGTCTTTAGTAAACAAGAGAACAAAACAGGAAGCGCCACCTAAGTGCAATATGTTTAAAGAAATGTATTGGTTTAAAAGGTAATGCACTTACAGACAGAGGTAAAAACAGGCTCATCTATGTCATATGGTCCACGGTGTGTTCAGGTCTTGGGTGCATCTCGTTCCACGAGTATTTGTCTTTAGTAATTCAACACCAATAAATTTATATAAGGATCATCGTGTAGTGATGTCACAACATCATATTAAGGCATAGTTTGGCAGAATAATATACTGCCAGCTACTCCTGTATGCATGCAGCCCACAAAGCACCACAGCACCCCTCTCCCTCCCCCCATGGCAATCGGCCAGACCCCAGAAGCATTTTTAACACATCTAACGGAGCTTACAGTAAGTCAAGCTTAGGGTGCACATAAAACAATTGTTGATTAAATGACTGGAAGATCTTGCCACAGAGATTTGCCATTTACAGCCAGCTTAATTGGCTACAACAAACTGAGATACACAGCAGATATGTCAGACATTTGTAATGTATATGAGCATATCACGCTAACATCTAAATGACCAATAAAATGGACAATTAGGTATTTTACAAAATGATATATTCATCCTAATTCTTCATGGCAGTCTGCACAGAATGAATGCATTTGATGCATCCCTGCATCTTCTCCTTCATTTGAGTTTTATGTGACCTGTGAAAAGCCCCACGGGAATACTGTATACCTCCACCCCCTCTGTTTAAATAAGAGTATGTGGGCCAAGTGGACTGCACAGGATTAAATATGATTTACAATGGCCTCAATATCACCCTCAATCACATTAAGCATTACATTTCCCAGGCCTAAAACTTCACAGGGCAGTTTTTCTTGTATTCAAAGTGGTACTGCTATTAAAAATGTAATAAATACACCGACCAGTACTCAACATTATTGATGTTAAATGCATTGTAGATACAGTGACCTTTTATGAAAAAGGTTGTGATAAGCATACAATTTCTAAAGCAATTTGTAATACAATGACAAAGCAAAAGATAAACGAGTTATTAGAGTCGCTGGCCTATACAGCTAGTTTTTTTCCAATTTTTATTTCCTCTTACTGCAGCCCATAAGACTGACTTAATGTATTTTTTTTTAGCAGTTAATGACATTAGTGCACGTTAATTTGCTTTTAAGCGCTTTGATAATTGATGTTATAATAGTGTGATAATTTGCACTTAAATATTTTTAATTGGATAGTTTCATAAATCGCTGTCAGAACACTTGCTGATAATGTCCTGAAAAAAAAGACCTCAGGTGGCTTGGGAAGCATCATCAATATTAGTTGCCCGCAGCTAAGAATTTTCTATAGTTTGTACACGAAAGAGAAGTTGTGTTTGCTAATTTTTATAGCTAGCCACTTCCCCCATAGAGCTCTGCTAAATTGGCAAACCTTCAATTACATTACTGGATGACCTAGAATCACCTATAGAAAATAGAGTGAGGGCAGAAAAAGACTAGGTGGTGAATAAAGTCTGTTCCTTTTTTAATACATTTTTATTTTTTTCTGAGTATAGATCTAAGTTTTTATGTTAAAATTCATTACAATTTACTGATTCTCTACCTCTGCTGGATATCTGTTACAAACCTACTGTATTTATTGGCGTATAACACTCACTTTTTTACCCTGAAAATAGAGGGTAAACTGTGCCTGCGTGTTATACGCAGGGGGCTGTGGAAAGTTTTTTTCCTGAATCTTCCCTCTTAAAGTAAGGGTGCGTGTTATACGCCTGTGCGTGTTATACGCCAATAAATACGGTATATTTGCTGTATGACTGTTCTCAGATTTTGGAACAAATAGCAGCAGTCCTGCTTTGGAAGTTAAAAAAAAACCTCAAAAGTCTCAAACAATGCCATTGCCCACCTGTTTCTACTATCATGGGCTGTTGCGTTCCATCTATCAAGCTATTTCTTCCTAATGTTTGTGATTATTTGCTAGAGAGTAGGAAGAAAAAACAAAAGTATAACATTTGGAAATCTAGCAATGGCTTTCAGGTGGAAAAAGGGTTGTGATAGTAAAGTATAATATATTAATAGTAATAGCTTAGCATTGTACATTGATAATTGGAAAGAATTACAGCGCTCGCAAATAAGTATAATAAAATAAATTGCAGACAATAAATTCAATAATTCATAAACAATTCATGAAAGTCCAAAAATTGTAATATGTGATGAGCTCCAATATTAAAGTGCAGTCGTGCTCCAAAACTCAAGGTGCGCCACACTCCCTCCTGTGTCCCCACTCACCAGATGGAATGGACCCCTAGATTTTCAGTCTGGAGGTTGTTCAGGCTTTGAGAAGTTGGCCAGGAATGGCTAGATCACATCAATGTATCAAAAATATCTCCGAAGTTTGTAAACATCAAAAGTGGATCATGAAACCAGAAATATTGTGCAAGTAGACAAGTACAAACTGATGGGTAATGATAAGCATGAATCCAATAAAAGTTTACAACAGCAGGCAAACACGGTCAGCGTTCATTCCAGCGAAAGACTGGAAATGATGTCTTGTGGATTCGGAACCGGAATTGCGTCAATGCATTTCGCCCTCCCACAGGTTGTCTTCAAAGGACATCGGAGGTCCTTTGATGACGACCTGTGGGAGGGCGAAATGCATTGAAGCAATTTCCGGTTCTGAATCCACGAGACGTCACTTCCAGTCTTTCATTGGAATGAACGCAGACGTCGTTTGCCTGCTGTTGTAAACTTTTATTGGATTCATGCTTATCTTTACCCATCAGTTTGTAAGTACTTGTCTACTTGCACAATAAATTTCTTGGTCAACAGTACTTCACCTTTTCTAGCTAGGGGTCCATTCCATCCGGTGAGTGGGGACACAGGAGGGAGTGTGACACACCTTGAATTTTGGAGCACGACTGCACTTTGATATTGGAGGACATCACGTATTAAAATGTTTGGACTTTCATGAATTGTTTATGAATTATTGCATTTATTGTCTGCAATTTATTGTATTATACTTATTTGCAAGCGCTGTAATTCTTTCCAATTATCACATTTTCAAGTGTTAGCACTTTGTGTACAGCAGCTGCAATTTCACTTGTTACACCTGTCTTTTATTATTCTATTTGTACTTTCAGCGCAAGTTATAGATTTAGATATATATTTTGTTCTCTAGTATTGTATATCGCTCACAACTAACTCTCATTTGGAGGGGTTGTCCATCTTTTGGAACCAAATCTCTTATGTCGTTTCCCTTCTAAAATATCCCTTTCTCAGTATAAATATATGTACATTAGACTGGAATGTTTTGTATAACTAGTGACTAACCCTGGGGGGTCTGTTTCTAAAATGTTTTCACCCAAGATTCATACAACTTTCAACCAGGATTCATACAAATTCCTCATCAAATCTGATTACTAAATCGTGTGCATCTCGCTTGAAGGGTTTATGAATTTTGGGTGAAATATGTTGTAACAGGATGACCCGTGACCCCCAGAGACTTTGTGAGGATGGGGGATACTCCTGTGCCAGCGGCCCTAAGAACTCTTGGGTCTAAGTTCACCCTGTGCCCCTTTTGGGCATAGGGTGGCTAATCATAATTCATGTATTACATGAGATGGGACATTAATAATAAATCATGTTTGCAGGATGTCTAGAGATATCACAAGTTGTTGGCTATTCAATGTGGTGACTCATTCTATGATTAGCCCTGACCAGTGACATGCTAATTGAGTCAGGGCCTGGAAGACATTTCATTGTCCTTGTGTAAAGGTGTTAATCCAGGTCTGCTCCCAGACCTCTAATTATGTATGCTAAATACTGTTTATGTGTGGAATGTACTTGTCGGAGACAGAACGTCTGCCTAGGGAACTCAGTGTGTGATGGTGTTTTGTTTGTTATGCTGTTAATGAAGGAATGTGCAGTGATGAGATGATGATAATTATAGGCTCGCACCGACACGTCTAGAATGTGTAATAATTAGCCTTAGTGTGTGATTAGGGGGGTGGAGATCTCATTGTCCCTTTGAATACTGTCACATGGTTGTACTGTATATAAGACTGAGAAGAAACCATTAAAATAGTCATTACATTTGAAACCAGAAGCACATAGCTGTGTGTCTCGTGTCTGGGGGGAATTCTTATGGATCGGGTCCTGTTGGTTGGAGTGTCGATAAGCTGTCTTGGATGGGATGGAAGGTCGTAAACGGTGGTGACCGTTACATATGTATATAGAGTCTTAGTGAACAGTGCATTTTGGCATCAATATATTTACTAATAGTGAACATAATTTGTACAGGGTGTATTGGTTTATTGACCAACAGTCTCCTATACCTAAACCTCTTCTCCTATCCCCTATGTCTCACTTTCTGTCTTCCCTATAAGAATAGCAATGTTCCTCTGACATTATTACCTTCTCTACTGTCCCCTCCCTTACTTTATCTTTATCCCTTTCAATTTTGAATAATATATCCACACAATCAACAGGAATTTACCTTTTTCCCCCGTATTTGATTGTTATTTTTAGTGATCCTTTTATTGCTTTTTTGTATGTATTAAAATGCATTTGAGTTGGGAATTTTATTACAAAGTGCTAATCCCTCACAACTTTGACACCCCTTAGCAGTTTTTCTTGCAATACTTCAATTACATCTAGCACAGAACTGCTAGTAGTAAACACTTTAGTATGTGAAAAATGTCTGTGTTGGTGATTTTCAGACTTGCCAGTCAGCTGTTGAGCTTTTCATGGTATTGTCAGAGAATGGACGTATGAAAAGTATTGATCCATTCAACGTTCTGTGAGGAAAACCTGCCTGGGAGCAGGTTTGAAATCCAGAGATTGTAATCACTGCTTCAAAACCTGCTAACAACTATGTATACCACAGAAGAGGATTAAAGGGCATGTCAACAATATGAACATGAGCAAAGGTAGAATAATCAGCCCAAAAGCTCTGCTGGCTCTTTCTTTCTTCACATGGGTAAGACGTTTCCACATTAATATTGCAAAGTGCACAATATAATGCAGTGTTTTTTTTATGCACACACAACCTGTAACACTGGTTATTCTCTACTGTTTATACCACTATAATTTATCATTGTGCGCATTGCTACTATTTCATCAGTAACATTTCATGCTAATGCATATACATTATTAATATGCTATACAGTGATTTGCAATTTAATTTACACACAGCGTAAACACCGTTTTGGAAGACATTGAAGTTGGGTAACATCTAACTCATGTGAATACATAAAAACGGCCTTGTAACACATACATGGAAAGACACAAATTGTTATAGTTGCAACATTTCTATTGCTCCAGTACATGTATTATTAAAGTAGTGACCATTCTATCGGAAAAGGAAAACACCACAAACACTATATCTGGAAAATACGTGAATATCAGATTTTTATTCACACTGGAGCACACTGGCTTGGCCTATATGTCTGACCTAATGTCTGACAGATGCTATAGTACTCAAAGCTGGGACAGCCCAAGCAAAGTCAGATGCGTCAGGAGGGACAGAAGCTAACACCATTTTGATTTTCTAAAGGTAAAAAGACTATAAGTGCAAAGTGCAGTTGCACTATGCAAGTGCAGTTGCTCCAGAGCTTAGTAAATGAGGTAAAGCTTCACTTTGCAATAAAATACCCAATGATGTGCAAGGAAAATAAAAAAAAAGATTTTTTTTTGCTGGCACATGATTGGATGATGGAAGTCAGCAGAGCTTTTGTTCATTTACTAATCTCTGGAGCAACTGTACAGAGTGCAAATGTACTTTGCAAAGTGCACAGTCTATTCTCCTTTAGTAAATCTACCCCTATGTTAATTTTTTTCTATCTCCTAGATTAAATTATTATTGCATTATTCTCTAAACTGGCTATGTATTCCAGAAACCTTAGTACTTTTCCTTCAAAGGTAGCTGTAACATAACCATAACTATAACATAAGCATGCCAGTCACAATGTGAAGTCCCTGGAACAAGCTGTTGATTGACTGTGTGCTAGCAGACTTTTTAGAAATTATTATAGAGAATATGCAGCCACATCAGTAATAATACTGGGAAATGTCTAGCCACTCCATGGTGAAATTTCAATGTGCCAAATTCTATGAGGATATATGACAATCTAGAGGGATCAGCAGTGATGTTTGAAAATTTGGGTCAACTTTTGGCCCTTTTCGCATTATGAAGTTGCTAGCTGACAACTTATCACGTTTGCCTTTATCTTTTTAAGGACTTTATTACTGAATATTAAATGCTTTATATGTTGCAATATATGCATTTTTATTAATAAGTTGTGAATACTATCAATATGAAGCATCATGTTGTGTGTGATAGTTTGGCTAAATATGAATGATGATGCCGGAATGTGATCTTACTACACTAGCAAACCCCTCATATTTGAATGTATCAAAATCAGAAAGACACCTTCCTGCATACTCAACAATGACTATGTACATCCGCACAGCCCTAGATCATGTGTTATTAAAAATCAGAAAGACACCTTCCTGCATACTCAACAATGACTATGTACATCCGCACAGCCCTAGATCATGTGTTATTAGCCTTGATAATAATCCTCACAAAGGCTATGTAAACCTAGATGCATAATAAAGAAGCATCTTTAAGGTCCTGAAAATCAAAAGAAATTAATGCGAAACACCTTGTCAACACGAGCAGAAGTTACAGATTGTGTTTATTTTAATGTGACACAGCACAATGTGAAGCCTGTATTTTGCCTAGAGCTCTTGTGTATCAGGCCATTAAGCTAAATACAACTTTTGCACACGCAGTGTGACAGAGCATTTGGTGCCAGAAGGCATCAGGAATACATACCATTTTGTACTATTCCCTTTTGTAAAAATCACCCACTGCAACCAGTAAAACTGGAAAGTTACATCAGAAATACACACCAAAGTAAACATTTATGACATGGAGGAAACAAAGACACTTATGCCAAAATTATAAGGTGAACTTCTGTCATAAAAAGTGGTTTGGAGAAGTAGGACTTAGATAATTTACACAGGTAAAATAGTGAATATGGGGAAAACTGCTATGACAAATAATTCTAATCAAAACAATATAATCTTACATGAACCTGCTAGGATGAATTTAAATGAGGGACTTCTTACATGCAATGCGAATAAATGCCTTCTGACTTTTTGAGGTACCAGAAGAGCTCCAGGCCACACAATGACACCAGTATTCCTCCAGTCCAAAGATCTTCTCCACTTGCTGCCTTGAAATCTCAATCCTCACCTCCATGACCGGCAAACCTATAAAGATACAATGAATGTCAGTGGACACTAACAGTATTGTGTATAACTACAGAAAGGTTTATAGTTAATGTCTATATACAGTATACTGTATTACATAAGGTGGTACTCAGATAAGTTCCTGAATCCACCAAACAATTTTGGGATCAGTTATGAGTTTATTTCTAAGTAGCTGCTATGGGCTATTCTTCCTTAAGCCCCATACACACGATCAGACTTTTTGACAACAAACTTTAAAATGAGCAGCTTTTCAAAAAATCTGACCGTGTGTGCGCTCCATCGGACAAACTTTTTTGGGTTTCATCGGACAAATGTTCGCTCTGCAAACGGACAAACTTTTTGGCAGCAAAAGTCCTACGGTGCAAAGTCCTATTGTGTGTACAGTAATCCATCAAACTTAAGTCCAAAGTACAAACACGTATGCCCAGAACCAATGTTAAAATTAACCAAAAATAGCAGAAGTTGACCAAAGGGTGGTCGGTAAAGAGCAGAAAAATCACGTGATTTTGGGAAAGTTCGCAGAAAAAGTCCTGCCGGGTGTATGCTATGGGTGTTCCCGCCCAACGCCCTTCAAACAAAAATCAACGTAAAAGTTTGTTTGAAGTCCTACCGTGTGTATGGGGCTTAACACATCATTAATCCTTTACACCTCTTTGCTAATGAAAATGTATCTAAAGTCACTTGTGCCTCAAAATAGAACATGAAAACAATCCCCCCAGCAGGACACAGATAATAAGATAAAACAACGGTTTTAGTCAGTAATGTATATACTCTATCCAAATATATATATATATATATATATATATATATATATATATATATATATATATATATATATATATATATATATATATAATCCAAATAAAAAACATGTTTTGAGTTTAGATATACTTATGATCATGACCTGTAGAAGGAAGTCAACATCACAGATGCTAAGAAGGGTCACGAAGATATAAATAATAAACATGAAGATGCACTATAAGAATATTGTGAAATGTAATATGCCAGCTTAATGCAAAAACCCAATGATCATAACATGTAGATGCTATTGCAAAAACTCAACTGCCTATATACGTATGTGAGGTCCTAAGTTAAGGCTTAAAATATACAGTGGAGTGGATATAAAAAGTCTACACTGTTAAAATGTCAGGTTTCTGTGATGTAAAAAATTAGATAAAGACAAATAATTTCAGAACTTTTTCCACCTTTAATGTGACCTATAAACTGTACAACTTAATTAAAAAACAAACTCAAATCTTTTAGGGGGAAGTAAAAATAAAAAAACAAAAATAATTTTGTTGCATAAGTGTGTACACCCCAATGTTAAATAGGATCCAGTACACACCTGGAATTATTTAAAGTGCCTCTGATTAACCCCAAATAAAGTTCAGATGTTCTAGTAGGTCTTTCCTGACATTTTTACAGCAAAAGCCACGGTCCGTAGAGAGCTTCCAAAGCATCCGAAGGATCTCATTATTAAAAGGTATTAGTAAGGAGAAGGGTACACATTAACCACTGAAGACCCGGACCAAAATGCAGGTAAAGGACCCGGACAGTTTTTGCGATTCGGCACTGCGTTGCTTTAACTGACAATTGCGCAGTCGTGCGACGTGGCTCCCAAACAAAATTGGCATCCTTTTTTTCCCACAAATAGAGCTTTCTTTTGGTGGTATTTGATCACCTCCGCGGTTTTAATTTTTTGCGCTGTAAACAAAAATAGAGTGATCATTTTGAGAAAAATTCAATATTTTTCCTTTTTGCTATAATAAATATCCCCCAAAAATATATAAAAAAACTTTTTTTCCTCAGTTTAGGCCGATACGTATTTTTGGTAAAAAAATCGCAATAAGCGTTTATCGATTGGTTTGCGCAAAATTTATAGTGTTTACAAAATAGGGGATAGTTTTATTGCATTTTTATTAAAAACATTTTTTTTACTACTAATGGCGGCGATCAGCGGTTTTTTCGAGCTATCGGTGGGCTTGTCAGTACCACCAGGCTCACAAACTTCAACTTAAATATTGAAGCAGCCAGGTGGAAAATTGTTGACCATACAGATTCCTCCATCCATGTTGTTAAGCATGAATTTGAAGAATCAAGTTATTGGGCAATCTGCATAGCACAATTTTTGCCATGTCTGGGATTCTATGGAATAGTGTTAATTCCATACTAACTCTGGATTTTCCAGAAATGTTCTGAATTCCTGGAACTATAGGCATTATGTATGCAGATACTGTACTGAACTTTTGAAACAAAGGGCTCTTGCCAGCATGCACACACGTACATATTCAAAGCTATACATGTGTCTGTCTTTGCAAAAGTCCTCGAACAGAAGTAAAAAATGCCGTTATGAGATAGATTTGTTTGAAAATGGAAAGGGTCACAATGGAAAACTCTACTTTAAGGTGGCAGATGACTGAACCCTGGGCCTCTACAATCCAATGTCTGAAATAATAAAACGAGAACTGAACTAGTTGCCATGGGGACACACCATGTTATTTCTGACACATATGATTTGATGTCCTTTGTTATCTGATGGTTCTAAAATTTGTATTACACATGCATACATTTTCACATAAGCATACCAATAAGTAGTGATTCTTTTGCATTTGCTTTAGTGTTAGGGTTTAAAATCCAGATTTGCAGAAAACATTTTAAAAGGAATTGGTGGCAGGTAAGGTGTACTCTTCTATAAGAAGTATTAGATTTAAACCAACTTGTTTTATGAAAAGGAAACAAGAAAATAGAGAGAAGAGGATTACAGAAGGAGCAGCATAAATAAAATAAATCTCATGAATTTAAAGTATAGTGTGGAAAAGTATAACCTGCAAAATCATAGTAATTGAATAAATATTCTTTGATCTTGCATTGCATTGTAGACCAGGTTTCTCTGCACAGTTTGCCACCATCTTTGCAGCTCAGACACATCTTGTGAACTTTGCTGAAGGAAAAGTAAGAAGTGTAAAATGCTAAATGTATTTTCTTTACTGTACAACAAAATGGTACAATAACCTATAACTTAAAACAGTGTTCAACGTATTCATTTAATCTAAAAAGCATATTCTGATCAGTGTAGTATATA